>NW_017731390.1:3893655-3933436 GCF_001890085.2 Hipposideros armiger | reverse complement strand
AGGGAAGTCCTCACAGCCACGTCTGCAGGGACCTCTAGGACCATCTGGCCCAACACCCTCATTTCCCAGAGGAAATAGCACCAGGCACTTAGGCAACTTCATAATTAACTTATTTATCACATCAGTTTTTTGTCTTCTCTCTCCACTACTTCTCTATGAGGTGAGGGTAATTTTTAGTCTCTTTTGTTCACTGATTTATCCCAAGCTCCTAGAACAGTACCTGGTGTTCAATACATGTTTGTTGAATAAATAAATGTCACCCCAGGCGTTGCAGCTGGGCCACGACTAGAACTCAGGCCTCCTACATCCCACTGGGTCATCACCAAGTCCCCAGCAAACCAGCTAAGGGAGAGGCAGCCCTGAGTCCCCGTGGTTTGTGTACACGTGCGGGTATATGAAATGGATGGGGGTCCACATGCACCCCAGCTATTTCAGGGACTAGTGGGTGGCTTCTCTGAGCAGGAGACCACCAGCAGATCTCTGATTCACAGGCTGTCCCCAGGTAAGAGGTGGATTGCCTCCTTCCAGCCATGTTCCACCCCAGTTGGCTGACATGCCCTAGAGCTGGACATGAGCAGCCTCCTGCCTCTGTGCCCTCACCAAACCTGGCATGTTCTCGTCACCCGTACCACCTTGAGCCAGAGCTACTGGTGAACACATGACTTCCCTCAGTGACAGGCAGGACTTGGGGTTTGGAGAACTCAACCAAGGGGGTGGCATGATTAGACAGGGCACAGTGCTGGACTCTGGCCCTGCCACTGATTTGCTGGGTCACTTTGGCAAATCCCTTTTCCCTCTGGATTTCCCACTATCTTGAACCAAGGTGTTTCTAACTGTGCGCCAACTCCTAGCCTCCTTTGCCCTGCCTGGGTCCTGCCTTCCAGATCAGCCCAGGCCCATAGCTGCCCCACCATGAGAGGAGGGAGAAGCGGCTAAAAAGTAAACACAGATGCCTGCAGCTGGCATGACCTGCGAATGAATGTAGGGCTAAGGTTGTGGGTCCAGTCCCCCCAAGCTTGGCCCAATTCCACAAAACCAGGGCCACCCACAGCTGAGGAGAGTGCCATTCAAAATTCCTGAGCAGTTTCAGGGAAAAAGAAAATCAACTGGGCATCTGTTCATGGAGATTAGAAAGAGAACAGTAGGAGGGATTTAAGTAAGATCTCTAGCAGAACTGGCTGGCCCTGAGGTCCTAAAAGGAAGGGCTTCAGAGATGACCTACCCATTAAGTCAGAGCCATTCTGAAGGCTTCATGGGGTGGGAAGTGTGGTGAGAACATCTGTAAGGAGAGATTCGTGTGGCAGAGGAGGGAGAGCAGGTCCTAAAGCAGAGGGATGGGGCAGAAGACCTCCAGGGCAGCTCAGGCCCAGACCTTGAGAAGATGGCGTTGGTTAGCATTTGATGGGAAAGGGTAGCAGGCAGGCTCGGCAAACACATGTGCACAGGAGCCAGTCTGCAAACCTGGAGTTTCCCATTTGCCTGAATGTGTAGGGGTAAACCGGAATACCAGCTCCAGTAGCCCAAGGACAGCCAGGCATGTGTACCTGACGTGCACCCCCACACCCTGCAGTTCCGAGGCTCCTACACACACCGTGATTCCTCATACACGATAAATGTATAGATGGGCCTTCTGCAGAGAAGCGCATCTCCTGGACACCAAGGCCAGCAGTTCCACATGAGACAGTGCTCATTACAGGCCACATTCACACACTTCTAACACCTCCTACATTCCACCAGAAGGGTCTTAGGAAACCCCAACATGGAGCAAGTGCCTCTGGGTGGGGTTGGTGGGTATTTCATCCTCTCTTTGGAGCCATATGAGATCCAGATCTCAGTGCCCCCACAGCCAGAGCACTAATCCCATTGGGAAAGGGTGACCAGCCTAGATGTTGACTGGCTTGATCTGGCAGGGGGAGGAAGGGGATTTTAATTCTGAATCAGACTAAGTCGATTAAAGAGGAGCACAGAGCCCCGAATCTCCAACCCCAGGCCAGAGGAAGACAGGGAGACATGCAACTCAGGCTATATTCCTTCTGCTGGGTCAACCCTGTCCCCTCCCCACAGCCCCCAGCCCTGGTGAGACAACCCTGCCTGCCTTTTCCTTTCCCTGCTCACTGCGCTTCAGGTTCCCATGGCAACCTCACCCTCAGCTCCAGGCAGGAGAGCAGGGAGAGCAGAGAGAGAGAGCAAAGAGAGAGAGAGAGAGAGAGAGAGAGAGAGAGAGAGAGAGAGAAAGAGAGAGAATATCTGTGGGGGTGGGGAGGAGGCAGACAGCAAGGGTGTTCTCAACTGCGGAGGGCCCATGAGGGAAAAACCAGGAGACTGTCTGCAGGCTCCTTGTAGACTACTTAGGTAAGGAAGACAGGTGCCATGGGTTTTTTTTTAGAGGGGAAGACACAGCAACATCAGAGCTGTGCCACTCCCCCCACCACGACTGCCCTGGAAAGGGCTCCAACTGATTCGACCTCCTTCCAGAAAGGACTGCTGGGAATTTTACCTTTTCCCTCCCGCTCCGTCCTCAGGTTGAAACTCCGCACACCCACGACCCTCACATTCCTGTAGAGATGAATGGATGCATGTGTGTGCCAACGTGGGCACCAAGACAGAAGAGGGGCCGCCCGCCCCCAGCGAGTGACCCCACTGGAACCCCAGCCCCACCAACACTGGGCCATGGTGAGGGAACAAGGGGCCAGGATGGGGAGAACCCAGTGTCCCTGGAGCTGGGTCCAGAGCACAGCTCCTTTGTCCCTTCATGGGCCAGCCTGGGCCCAGCCCCTTGTTAATCATTCAACACAGTGGGGCCTCAGCGATGCTCCTCCCCATCCTTGATAGCAGTATCAGCTGCTCCCGGGAAGAGAGGCATGGAGAGAGCCCACAGGACAGGAAGTCTGGGAGACGGATAGAGATCTAGCCTCCATGAGGGCAATCAGGAAGCTGTCAGCAGTAGCCTAGGCCTCCAGGAGAACTTTAACAGGCACACAAAGTGACTTCTTGATGCTCGTATGCTGTGTCCCGTGCACATTCCCTCTTGAAATTTTCCACAAGGCTTTGGGCTAAAAAAGGTAGGCATTATCAATGTGCCCATTTCATAGATAAAGAAACTGAGGTCCAGTGTCAAGGACCAAGACCTTGCCCAATGGACTCTCCTCTCCGCCACAGCTACCCAGCCAGCTAAGAGCAAATTGACATCTCTCTCTCAGGTGGACCCCAGTCCACTCACAGCTCTCAGACCTTTAGGGAAAGATGTGCTTGGCAGGGTGAGTGGTGTACACAGTAATTCATCTTTCAAGCCCAACCCCTTTCCTAGCTTGGCCATTAGGAGAGACCCCAGAGGGGCTCTCAGCCACCCGCAGTCAGAAGGCGCCTATTCCTTATAGCTTTCGTAAAGCAGGTGTCTTGAGAACCCGGACCTGTGGGGATGCAGACGGGGCCTCTGCCTCAGGGGAGGGGTTATCCCCAAGGACCTCTGAGACACCTTCCTGCTCAGAGGGACCGTGAGGATAAGGAGGATGCTGAGTTGCTGCTAGGCTCCTGTTTATGGGCTTACTGGGGACAGGGACAGCTTGTCGGGTACAGCCCCACGCCCAGTACTGCCATTAGCTGTGTTCCAGAGGCAGAAGAAGAACAGACCACAGAGCCTGAAAACCCAGTGCCCGCCTCTGCATGCAACCTCACCCCCTTCCAGCCTCGGACCCGTTCAAAAACCACAGCTTTTTGTTCAAGTAGGAACAAAAATACATCAACAAAAGCAACAAGGAGCCTTTGGTTTTACCAAAAGGGAGAAAAAAAAAAAATAGTCCCAACATCCTGCCTCTGGAAGGAGCTGCTGATCCCCCTGCCGGGAACAGTGCCCATGAGCGGTGGGGAGGGTTCCCTTCTAACCCAGTTTCTCACCAGTCCCCGAGGCCTCAGGGCTGAAGTGGTGGGGATAGGAAGCAACAAGGAAGCATTGTTTGATCAGAGAAAAATAATGAGCAGCCAGAAAGATCAAGGCTAGATGTGAAGAAGAACTTACCAGCCCTCAGGGGTTGGAGACAAAATAAAAAGTCAATGCCAGCGCGTGCCCCTGATGGCAATACATAAAGAGAAATAATTCTGCTAAGTTGGGCAAGGTGTGGAAACACTGGACCTCAGTTTCCTCATCTATGAAATGGGGATGCTAAGAAGCAAAGTGACTCCTGAGGTTCCTTGAGGCCCTGACATCTCTAAGTGCAAGGATTTGGGGATAAGAGTGAAGTGTGGGGTCTGCCTGGAGGCCGCATATGGCCACTGGGGATGCCCCTTTGAGCGTGCCTCCTGTCCCAAGCACACACCACACACCTCCCTTCCACTCTCACTCCTGGTGCTGCCCTCGGCTCCCTAAGACATCTGATCCCATTTTGCCCAGTCAAGAGGCAGAGAATTCTGGGGAGGCAGGAAAGCCCCAGGCCCCAGACCTAGATTTGCCCACCGCTCCCCCATCGCCTAAGACCACTGGGATCTAAGACAGTGTGCTAGAATCCAGAGACACACTGAGCACCCAGCTCCACCAGCACAGACCCACTCCACCTTCTGAGGCCTGGCAGAAGGACCACAGTGCCTTGTCCCTCAGAACGAGGGACATCTCCATTCTCCTCAGTCCCTCACGCCACAGCTCAAGAAAACTGAGGGACGGACCTCGGATATCTGCAGTCAGTGAAGAGGGTAAGGGTGGAACCAGGCGCCTCCCTTTCTTCACTGGCCCATCTCCACTCCCCACTTGACTCCACAAAAAAACGGGTTTCCCTGGCTTGTAACTCCCCCACCCCCACCCCCAGGTCTGCAGCATCCATTGACACATGGCCCCCAAGGAGGAGGGAACAGCACATTTCTCCCCATCCCCACCCCACCCCTGACCTCGAGACTCAGAGACTATTTGCATGGAGACAAAGCAGGTTTGTGGTGTAGATCTGCCCCACTTTCAGAAAATGTAGTTTACAAAACAAGTAGTCGAGGCCATAAATATTCCTCTACCCAACAGAGCAGACTCCCGCCACCTACCTAGAAGCTTCAAGAAAGAATTCAATTAATAGTGCTTCTTCCACCACTGGCTATTGTGCAAAAGCGGGCATGCATACCTCTAGCGTGCCCGGGAAGTGTGGACACAAACGCAGCCTATTCAGTCTGCCTCTCTGGTGTTTCGCCCCAGCCCCACGTCTGGCAGCGTGTGTGTGTCTGGATACACCAGGCACATGCGTAAGTGCACGTCCATGGGGGTCCACCATGACCAGGCAGGCCGGCTGTGAGCTCTAGCCTGTGTTTTCCCCACTGCCTCACCCTAAGGCAAGTCTGGTACAAGGAGAGAAATAGAAGAGGCCTTTTTGCTGCTTACAGTCACTTTCCAGTGACTTACATCTCAGTAGTGAGAAGCCACCGGGAAAAGACAGGCAGCTTTCTTCTCTCTTGAACACCTCACTGTGAGATCCTGGCTCAGGGACTAGCCAGAGACAGGCAAAACGCAGAGACCACCCTGCACGCCAAACGCATAATCACTCACTGGGTGGGCACAACTCCCTGGCAAAGTGCCAGGAGAGACCACCTGCCTCTCTAGGTTCTGAGTAGGAGGTGCTGCTGAGAAGGAAACCAGGCCTGGTCCACAAAGCAAGGCCAGGATAGAAATTAGGGCAAAGCTATACCCTGGAAACCTCAGGATTCGGAAATTGAATGTCACTGGGGGATGGGGCGGGAGGCAGGAAGAAAACAGGAAGGAATGAGAGTGAATACTCAGGACAGTGCCTGGCGCATCACTTGTGCTCGAAACTCTTTGGTCTCGAGTCCAGTATCCCAGGGGAGGAAGTCTGAACCATGGGAAAACCGAGACTCAGACAGGTCCAGAGGGCGCTCCTTGCAGGTCAGGCCTGCATATGATTTATCCTGGAATTTCCATGTCTGGCTAGCTGGCACCGAACAACTGCTTAGCAGAAGCTGGCTGAGGGAGTGTGAATGCCTCAGGCAAGGTGCTACAACAGCTGGAGTGAAACATAGCTGGGCCACAGAGCCCCCAAGTCTTCTCCTTCCCAGCTGGGTAGCACAGGCCAGGGCTGTAAAGACTGGGGGATCCCCAAGGGGTGAACCTGCTTCTCTGGCTGAGGGCCAGGTGACAGATGGGGGAGTCTCTGC
This sequence comes from Hipposideros armiger, assembly GCF_001890085.2. NCBI lineage: Eukaryota > Metazoa > Chordata > Mammalia > Chiroptera > Hipposideridae > Hipposideros > Hipposideros armiger. Next base: position 3,927,298 of record NW_017731390.1, on the reverse strand, counting down.
CTGGGCATGTGGGAAGCAGCATCCAGGGAGAGGTGCTTCATCTTCTGCCTGCCCCAGAGCGCCCCAACCCCTGCAAGGAGCTCCCCACTCCACTTGCTGCCTCCCCAGAAGAGGGTGAGAAAATTAAGCTGGGACTTTGGCACCAGGCTGAGAAAATACAGGAGAAAACAAGGATAAGCCTCTGATTTCTTTCTCCAGCTCCCAATGCTCACTGAATTCTAGACTACTGGAGTCTTGGGAAGAGCATCAGTCCCCGCCACCTGCTGGGCTCAGGGTTCAGCCAGGCTTCAGCCTGCAAGGGCGGAGGCTCGGCAGCTGTCCCCAGAAGAGCCTTGGTGCCCCAAGTCTAGCTTGAAGTCGTCCAGCAATCAAGGCGTTAAAACTGCCCAGGCTTCTGGCTTTGCTGAACCCCACCCCGCTCCCCAACAGAGGGAGGAAGTGGCAGAGAATCAGTGCTTGTGTGAGCCCTTAAGAATTTGAAGAATGTCCCATTTCCCTTGGGGGGGTGGGAGGGGTTGGTGGGGGGAAGAGGACCATGGAAGCTAACAGAAGGGGCAGCTGACTTCGAAGAGCGGGACAGAGCTATGATGCTCTTTCTACCCCAGGGCAACCTTCCCAGTGCCCTAATCCCTCCCAGAAGGGACAACACACATGTTGCTTCTTGAGTGTGAGATTTTTATCAGAAATCTGTTTTCCCAGTACCTGGCACAGGTTAGCACGTAGCAGCCGGCAAGCAAAACCTGTCTGATGAATGAAAAAACCCCAAGAAGATGAAGTTGTGGTATTAGCAGGGGGTGCAACAAGGGAGAGGCAGCCTTTCAAAGGGGTAGAAGCCCCCAACCCCTCTTAGGAAGTCCAAAAGTTCCCCTCCTGGGTGAACTTCAGCTGCAAAGAGCCTCCTGACTGAGAATTTAAAACAAAAAATGTGGACTCCAATCGGATACTGAATTGTTCTGAATACTGATCTTGCCACTGACTTGAAGTGACTTGACCTTCTGAAGCCCCCACCTAGCAGGGTGGCTATGTGATCCTACATGTGCCATGGACCTGCCCTGAGTTTGCACAAAGTCACCTTGAAGGTGGAAGGTGTTGGTACAGCACCGGACGGGGGAACCACCACACCTCCATCCACCTCCCTGCAGCAGGCCAGGCTGCATGCAGGTGCCAGTGCAGAAACAGGAGTCCAAGCTAACTCCACTGGAAAAGAGGTGAAGGTCTGTGTGGCCTCCCTCACCAGGCAGGCACGAGCTCTGCCCTGAGCCAGGCCACCCCTTCCTGCTGCCCCCACTTGACAAGAAATGAACACTAGGAAGGGCTGCAGCCAGGAGCCCCCAAAGCCTAGCACCCAGACCCTCTGGTAAGGGGCAGATAAGAGATGGAGGTAAGTCAACTGCTCTTTTGGGAAGAGAAATGAGGGAAGGAGAAGCGGAGAACACAACTGGGCAGAAACAGGGCAGGTCACTTTTTCTTGAAAAGACCACACTGGCTCCCTCCCTGGCAGCAGGGCGCAGGGGGAAGAACACGCTTGCGTTACTGGGTTTGAAATAGCCTCTCACCAGCCATGTAATCTTTCTTGGGAGAAGCCCTTCTCTTCCCCAAGCCTGTTTCCTTCTCTGTAAAATGTGAGTGGTAACAGCCCTTCCTTCATCCAGCTGTGGTGAGGGACAAATGTGATTGACACTAACAGAATGTCACCTTGTGGTTATTAGAACAGAAGGTAGAAGGAGGGAGAACACTGAGGGGCCCGCCCAGCCCCCTGCCCAAGGCAGGACTCACGCGTTGCAGTAGGGTTTCTTCTCGTAGCCCTTGTAGTTCTTCATGTTGAGTGTCATCTTGCACGTCTCGCAATGGAAGCATGCTTTATGCCAGAACTGGGGACAGAGGCAGAGGGAGGACACCTGTCAGGCATCAGTACTTCAGGAAGTGGGGCTCGGGCCCTGGGAAGGAGTGCTCCATCCCAGGGACTGGAACACGGAATCACCCTGGGTGAGCTAAGGACATCTCAGGTCACGGAGGCTCTGACAGCTATGGCACTCCCCTCCCCTTCCCCACTAGTCAGCCATTTGAGCTGTCAGGAGCGGGCGGAGGGCAAATGTGAAGGATGAGTGGGGAAGAGGCCAGTAATAGTAGTGTCAAGCTGTCCCCAAAAGATCGGCTCCACCTCTCCTGACCACTCCTTCTACCCCCAGCTGGAGAAGCCTCATTGCTTATGCAAACCTGCACCAGGGTTGCTAAGAAGCCACTGCTGAAAGTGAGGGGCAGCTCCTCAGTCTTGACAAGGCCTAGAGAAGAGAAGGGGGGCCCAGCCCCCAAGCACCCGGAGCACCCACACTGGAAACCCAGGCACTCTTAGCTCCCACACCAGGATTTCCTGACACATGTGAGCCTGGATGACACTCCAGCTCTGACGGGTGGGACCCCAGACCAGAGAACAGAAGTGGGTGCTCCAGTTCTAGCCACTACTCCTATAAGGTTTTCCCCTTCCATCACCCTTCTCCCACCCCTCTGGTAGGAGAGCACCCAGCAGCTGGTCTCCCTGAGGCACTGAAGGGCTCTGCTTAAAAGCCCTGGAGGGGAAACCCCCCCCCCCATAGTGGACATCAAAGCTCTACCCTGACTAGCTGTGTGACCTTGGTCAGGGCCCACACCTCTGAGCCATTTCCAGGTCTGTAGAATGAAAATGATACCTGTGACTCCTGGGACTGTTGAGGATTAAATGAGAAAGCACCTACAAAGCCCGCAGCACAGCACCTGGCACCTCTAAGTACCCGAATGTTAGATGCTGGGCACAGAAGATATGAACCTCGGCCAAGAGGCCTCAGCAGCGCACACTGAAGGTTTGTATGTGCTGGGGTACTGGTGGGGCTTCACAGCGCCGAGACACAGCTACAATGCGGGTGAGAATAAGTGACAGGTAAGACTCCAGTCAAGCCCAGAGGCCCAGAATAGAACAACCAGGACCATTCCAGGGTGGCCAGTGGAGGGGAACAGAGTTGAAAGCCATGAGGGAAAGGGAAAGGATACGACAGAAGTGACCCCATCCTAAGAAATTTTGATGCTGGGGCAAACCCATGCACATGAGATCTAAACCTGCCCCTGGCAGCCGGTGATGAGACCCAGGATCTGCGTGAACCAAGGGTCCAGCTTCCAGGACTCCAGAATCTGGGCTGCCTGGGTGATCTGCCTGGCCTGTCTCTGCCCCATTTCTCAGCAGTCAAAGGAGACACTCCTGACCCCTCAAACAAAGGGGCCAAAAGCCAGGAAAGGGCCCAGGGAGGCTTTTGCAGGTGACCAGCACAGGGCTGGTTCTTGGCCCTGTGTCAAGGAATTCCCCCAAGGCAGTGCTTTTCAAAATGTGTTTCCCCGACAAGGGTGCTTCTGGGACACAGTAGAGGAAGAGACGGAAAAAGGAAGCTGGAAGGTTGGAACACCACCTCCCCTACCCTACCCCACTTCAACCAGAGACCATGGGGTCATTTGGGGGGTGATCGCCTTCTAATAGGGTACTTTCCCTGTCAAGGGGACCCAAAGGAATCTCCAATGGTGGAATACTAAATGAAGTGATAAGAGAACCACTCTTCTGGGAAGGCCACCTGGAAGTCTGGAAGCCAAGGGACAGCTAGTCTGAACTTGGCCCCACCCCAACCGGGGTCTATCCCAGAGCCCAGCCCAGACGCCTCCTGATGCAAAACCCCAACACCTACAACCCACCCACCAGAAAACTACAACAGGGTAGACCCTGCTCACATCAGCCCCCTGAGTGACAGCCCCTCTCCCTCCCCCAGTGCCTGGGGGGCACTGGCAGAGTGCCCCAGCACTGTCACCACCCAGTCCGCTGGCCTCTGACTGCTTAGCTGCACATGCCCCTGCCTGGGCCCCCGCCTCCCCCCACCCCCACAGAGGCCTGCCAGGAAAAACATTCTCTGGAATCCAGACCATGACCCACTTTCACACACACATTTGCAGGAATATGCACTGTCCTAGGACTGGGGACCTCCAAAGCTGCCTCCTGATTGATCTGAGGAAGACAAAGGGAGGGAGACGGACATCCCTACCCTAGCAGATGGCCAGGATCCCACCCTGGAGCCAAGCAGAGGGGAGCAGCATATACTGACCAGGCTGGGGGTTCCACAAGACCCCTCAGGCTGCCGTTTGGAAGGGAGCCCCCATATGAGAGGATGGTGCCCGTTCCCATCAGCAGCTCTTCTCCACCTCACCCCCAGAGACCCCTTGCTCTCAGCTAGATACACCAGCTGAGCCTCTGGGCTGGGTAGTAGTCATCTGTTCCCTTACAGGGCGCACGGGAGCAAAATAATGAAAACAAGAGTGGACTGAGTGCCTCCGGGAGAGCTACTGAACTCGGTCTCTGCATCTGTAAAGTGGAGCTAAAAACAGGGTCCCACAGAGTGCTGGGAGGAGTAATGAGGTGACATGGGCTGCAAGCTTAGCACCACTAGCTGCTTCACGTCACTCCCCTCCCCTCTCTGGAGGGCTCCGAGGTTCAGGAAAACCCAGCAGCTTCTGACACTGTGTCCTCTTTGGGGTAGGAAAGCGGGGGTAGGGAGGACAGAATATGGTGAGTCATCCAACAGCCCCTGTGGGCCAGGCCTGGACCAGGCACCCCAAGGGAACCCCATCTCCTTGATGAAAGAAACCCCATCCCTGTCTCAATCAGGTCTGATGAAGAACACAGTCAGGGAAATAAGTCAATACAACCCCACAATGACCCTCTCTGCCTCCTGAGTCCCCTACCCTGTGAGCCCTGTAGAGCAAGACTTCCCCCTTTCTTGGAAGTTCCCAGGTAAGATTTCAGAGAAGCATTCCTGGGACTCAAGACTCAGGGGAGCAAAGTACACCTCTGGGCAGGCAACGCTAATCCTTCCTGCTGCCCTGGAAGTCCAGTTTCCCTTCCACAACAAAATCAGACCTCTGGTGCCTGTTAGAAGCCTCTCAGCCCATCTCCCAAGGCTCCAGCATTACCCTCAAGTCTCCCTTGCCTGCAGCTGCAAAGCTGCAGCCCAATCCACAGAAAGGTAAACAGAGGCTGATGGGGACAGAAGTAAGATTCACCCCCGCACTTGGGCAAGACTTGGGCCAGCCCTTATCTCTCTGGAACCACTGTGGAGGTGGGGGAAGCACTGCTCACAGCTCTGGGCGAGGGGGATGCAGCCAGCTTCAGGTCACTGTGCCAGTAGCCTGGCATCTTGCCCTCTGCACCCAGGCTGCCTGGAGTGCCTATGACTCAGGGTTGGAGTATGAGACCTTCCTCTCCCTTCCTGTCGCCCAGGGTTACAGTTTCTCCCTTCTTCAGGGTTAATACCAGCCCCACCCTGGCTGGGCCACCAGCCTAGTTCAGTGGGCCACGGAGGCCACTGGCTTAAAGGCATTGACCTTGGCTGCCCTCCACAAACTCCCAGGGAGAGATGATTATTCCTAGTGCCCCAGCTCCAGGCAAGAGCCCAGGCCCAGAGTATTCTTCAGGCCAGGTTCGGGAAGGGGGCGGCACCACTATGGACACTAATGAGACAGTGTAAATAAAAGTACTTTTGCAAACACAACAGGCAGAAGAGCTGAGCACAAAGAACTTCAGATTTGAACTCCAGCTCTGGCTGAGAAGGGAATGAACCACAGGACCTACCTGAGCCTTCATTTATGGCGTTCATCATTTACAGGGGCAACCACATCTGTTTTGTGAGGCTGCTTTGAAGACCGAGCCTGGCACATCGCAATAAGTAGTAGCTACTAGGAAAGGATGGCCACAAGGTGATGGTGGGGGTACTCCCAGCTTTAACTAGGAAAATGGGGCACCACAGCTGCAAGGACTTGGCTCCTTTTTTGGGTCCAGCCCAGCCTCCTTCTACCTTGGCTGACGCCTACGGGGGTGGCAGGGTAGAATGGCGTGTAGTTCAAACAACCAGAGGTGGGGAGCCCTCCTAATGGGGGATTCCAGAGGAACTGGTGCCCACCAGTCCTCTATCCTTCCTGAATGAATGTCTCTACCTGTTTTCAGAAGCCCAGGAAAGTAAGCCAGGGGAGAGGGACAGGGCAAGATTCTTGACAACACAGGTCCTGAGATACAAATGCTTCCCAACAGGGTCTGGGACATTACTCCACCTCTCTCAAAATGTAGAGGACATTTGGAGACACAGCCTCTCTCCCTCCCCAAAGGCCCTTGTGGAAGCCCTTCAGTGTACCTGACACGAAGTAGATGCTCAATATTTGTCGAATGAATGAGCAAATGAGGTCACCCTCTTTCTCCCCAAACTCTAATCCCGTAAATCCTCTGGGGAAGCACATCTCAACCTCCTTCCTCAAACACCGTCATCAGTAATACATATTTATCCAGGATGCAGAGCACACTGGGTACTGCAGGTTGGGGGCAGGGTGACCATTAGAGGTGACATGGCCTTTATGCACCTTAAGCCTTTGGGAGATAAGGCTCAGGGAGAAGAACAGGCTAACACCAAGGACATAGCATGTGCTTTGAGTCACATTGTGGACTACATGCCCTACGAAGATTGTAGTGAACCAGGTAGGTCTAATTTGACTCTCTTCTACAGTAAGTAGGAAGTCTTGGGAAGTTGGTTAGCAACCTTGCCTACAGGGACTGAATGTTTTCCCTCCCAGGTCTCAGCCCTTAGGGTACCAGTTCTCTAGTCGGAAATGCCAGTCCTTACTGCCGGGAGTAGGTTAGGAGGAACACGTCTGATACATAGATATTCCAGGCCTCCTGCTCAGTGCAAGGGAGATCTCCCCAGGGCCACTTCCTATAGGGAGAGCTCTGAAGAGGGAGGAATCACCAACTGCCGCTTCCCAAGGCAACCCCCACCTGAATGTCCTCTTCAGCTAGGGCATGAGAACAGTTGGCTGAGGAGGGCAACCTTGCAGGATCCCTGCCCCCCTCCCCTATGACACACAGCACCAGCACCAATGCTCTTAACAAGGGGACCCAGGTGTGGGGCTAGACAGAGTATCCTAAAAAGGTAGGGAGGGCACAGCCTATACCACATCCCCTTCCGGGCACTTTAGTGCACTGCCCCACCTCCAAGGAAATGACATCATCATACCCATCTGACAGATGGTGAATACTGAGGCCTAGGGTCTTTCATAAAAGCTGGTGGGAGCAGACCTGGAATGAGGACCACATCTCCCAACTCCCAGGTCAGCAATCTCTCCATCATATGGTGCTTCTGCCTTATATGGGTGAATGTGTCTACAGCCTCTTCCCACTTAATGACTGTAGAGAAGGAGGGTCCAGGGAACTCAAGATACAGAGGCCAAAATCCCTGCCACCAGAGAAGGGCAAAAACATCAGTGTGCAAGGACAGCTATTTCTTCAGTTAGTGCTTCCAAGCTCAAGTCCCGCCCTCCAGAGTTTGGCACAGTCACCAGGAAGGTCAGTACCCACATCCCTTATATGCCCACATTGGAATCCCACCCCCTCACCCTGACTCAGAGGTCAAAGGTCACTGAGGAAGCTCCAACCCCAAGAGGAAAGGGGAGAGACAAGTATCCAAAGAACTGTCCTTTCCCAAACAAAAGGTGGCTCCAGGTGGGCAAAGAGCTTGGCCCCAGGGCTCTGCACCCCTCTTCCATCCCATGCCCTCCACCATGGCCAGTTCAGACGGGAAGGAGGGAATATTTAGACTTGGAGCCAGCTTTGGGAGGTGGGTGAAATGCACGAGGAAGGGCACAACATCACAGAGGCCCCTCCTTCAGACTGGGGCAGGATGCAAAGGAGAGGCAGATTTTGCCTCAGGATCTAAGGGAGCTTTAAAGAGTACCGGATCCCACCCCAAAATGCTGGAAACACCCAGTTCTACACTCCACCCCCTCCAAAAGTATAATGGCAACCAGATGAACAAGTCCAGTTGCGGGGGACATCGCAAAAGGGCCCCCAGGGGACAGTGAATTTCCAGAAGGCCACCCTCCCCACCCCAAACACCTCCCTTATCCTTGCCTTCTCGTGAACTCAGCCAACCCCACCCTCCATTGAGGAAACCTGCTTTGAAAAGTTAGCTCTTTGTTCTACAAGCCGGTCTCAAGCTCTGAGCACAATTTCAGATCTCTGTGAAGCACCCACCACCACCATCCTATTCCAGCACCCGACCTCGCCCGGCTCTGGCTAGGCGGCCCAGTACCTTGAGTTGGCCTCTAATTTGAGGTGGGGGCTGGGAAGCTATGGAGGAGGTCTGCTAGTCCATTAACTGCTGAACCACCCAAGGGGTATGGGGCTACAGATCGTCCAAAAAAAGGGATCTCGCAGTGGGGCTCAGGTCCTTCGCCGCAGCCCAGTTCACCAGATGCAACACTCGCCGGCTGATAGCCCCCGCCCCTTAGTCTCCAGGCCAGGAAGCTTGGCCATTCGCAGCCAGAGCGAACGGTGTCGCTGGGCCCCCCAGCCTCTGCCCCGCCCCCCCTCCTGCCGCCCCCTCCCCCAGGGCCCCGCGCTTCCGCCTACTTGGCGCTCGGGGCGGCGGGGAGAGGGAGCGGCAGTCTCCTCTCACTCTCCCGGCCCTAGGGGGCGGGACTGCACCCCTAACCTTCCCCCAGCCCCCACCCTGGGGCCTGGCTTCCCTACCCCTCTTCCGTCCTCCCAACCCCTAGGCACACAGCCCTTCTCCAGGAGTGGCTGCCCACCACGCGTGGACTCCTTGCCTCGCCTCAGGATCTCCTGATTTCCAGACTGGGATCTGTCCCCAACACCCCATGACACCGCCCTCCCTCCCTCCTCCCAGGATCGCGGGGATGAGGCGGCATAGACCCGACCCCTCTCTCCTCCCCTAATCTGAAGCACTGCTCGGTGACGGCAAAGACGCGTCTGCCGGTCCTGGGGCTCACCTTATCCAGACAGTTCACCTTCTCCGTGGGGTACACGATCTTACCGCACCGGGCGCAATTGGGATTCATGGCTCCGGGAAAGGCTGGGGCGTGGACGCCCGAGCTCGCGCGCGTTCTCTTTCCCCCGGAGTGAGCTGGCGGCGGCTGCAACTACACAGGAGGCAGCAACGGCGGCTGGAGCTAGGGAACTGGCCTCCGCCTCCGCCCTCCTTCCCCTAATAAACAGCCGGGAGGAGGGGCTGCACTGGGGCGGGGACGCGCCGCGGGCGCGGGCAGCGGTGCACGCGGACAGGCGCGCTCCCTGGGCTACGTGGGGCTGCGCGGGGGCGGGTTTCGGGGAGGGCTACGGGGTCAGGGTGCGCGCCTAGGTGAATCCCGAGGGCCCCTGGTGCCCTGGGACCAAAGGCGGCAGGCACCCCGGAAAGGAGAGCCCCGAGGCTAAGCGCGGGCAGCCGGCTTTGCCCAGAGCCCTTCCCGCGCTGTAGGCGGTGCGGAGCCTGTCTAGCCGCATATCTGAGGGACCCCGGCTGCGGGAGGCGGGCAGACTCCTGGCATCCGTCAAGGATGGGGTTGGACCCCTCCTGAACGGCCGATCACATTCACCAAATTCGGGGACTTTCCTTTGTAGCCGTCGGTACCTGGCATGAACCTGCGGACAGAACGGGAACCCCCCTGCCCCGCCCCTCAGTTACGCTCCCTTCCCCCCGCTACATCCTTCCCACTTTTTGTCGGGCGGAACGTGTCCCCCCCGCCTGTTTTCAGCGCCTCGCAGCTCCGGCTAATTCTTCCTTCCCTGCGCTTCTAACATGCAGCTTTCCTGGGGTTCCCCAGATTCAGGCAATTTCTGCTTGGCCTCCTTTCCTCCTTCATTCCTTTCGCCTTACCCTTGCTTCCCACCCTGTATAGCAGTGTCTTCAGCACACAAACAGCTATTTCCAACCGCAGGAGCGGCGCGGGGGTATAGCTCAGTGGTAGAGCATTTGACTGCAGATCAAGAGGTCCCTGGTTCAAATCCGGGTGCCCCCTTGACGGCTTTTTCCCTCCACAAGTAGCATAATTCCTTCTTTCTCGATTCTTCTATCTTCACATTGGGTCCTAGATTCAAATAAAACAAAAACGATTTTCAAAAATTCCTTCCTCATTTTCCAACCTTAGCGGAGAGATTTCGGTTTTGTTTTGTACCCAGCAGAAGGAGGAAGGGTGGATATATGCACAAATCAGGTACAAAAGCTGCGCGTCATGATTGCTGGCGCCAGAGGTGTCGGGATTTCCGCGGCCACGGGTTCCGAGGACAAAATGACTCCTCAAGTTGGCTTTCCGTTTCTTATGGGGCTGTGGGTGGGTCAAGAGAGCGAAACCCACGGACACAGTCTTTCTCCAACTTCAACTTTTTACCAGTGACATAGAAGTGCTGTGTTCACCCCTTATGGCACGGGTAGAGTCAAACAAAGCACTTTGAGAACATTATTTTGGCCAATGTACAATCATAAGGTCATTTTAATTTACAAAAATAAAGTTACATCCTAATGCAAACTAACAAAAACTAATGCAGGGGTTCTCAAACTTGAGTGTGCATCAGTATTACTTGGAGGGCTTGTTAAAACACCTCCCCATTTCTGATTCTGTAGGCCTAGAGTGGGGCCCCGAGAATTTGCATTTCTAAGTTCCCAGGGGACCACACTTTGAGAACCACTAAACTAGTAATACAAGGCTATCAAGTTTCATAACCTAAAGGTGAGGACAGATATCTATTGGCTGCGTCACCTACAGCATCATGTTGGGCCAGAAGAAAACTGTAAGTGTGAAAGGGAGTAAGGGCGTCCACTTCGACTAGATTTTGCCCCAAAAAAGGAAAAATAAAGGAGAAAGGCAGAGGCATGCTGCCTGGGTCAGGGGGCAGCTGCGATATTTTAAACCCGGAATCTGGTTGTGTCATCCCTCTGGGCCCCAGGGGAACACTCCAGCACATTTTTTCCTCTCGGGCTCCCACTACTGTGAGATGCCTCGCAAGGCTAGACATGGAGACTGAGCAGAGCAGCTATCCAGTGCAAAGCCCAGATCCAAGACATAACCAACTTTTCACCCCTTTCCTGGACACCAGGCCTCAAACTTACAACCTGGACGTTATCAGGCCAAAGGCTTGCCTTTGAGCTAATATGAAGGAGACAACTGTCCACTTCTATCTTATACCTGTGTATGTCTTGTTAAATTTTGCAGTTATATAAACCTTTTGAACTTGGATTCGTTCTCCTAGTCTTCTAGGTCAAAATGGTATTGCCCCATCCAGACACTCCAACTTTACCCAAAAACACTTACCGTTCACCTGAAGATGTGCAGCTTTTTCCTACCTGTTGGGAATAGACGTGGGCTTCTCACCTCTGAGTGGCAGCAAACATCTTAGAGGTGGTAAGGTCCCCTGAGAGGACTTTTCAGAAATGGGGATGGGATATTTGAAGAGTCAATTTGGCAAGGAATAAAGATGAGAGATAAACTTGGCAAGGAATAAGGGTGAGGGATCTTACCAGGAGTACCTGAATTTGCATTCAGAAGCCACAGACTTTCAAGTTATTCTAGGTTATACCTGAGTGACTGAGAAAACATGAAGGATAGGCTAGGGGGCACCCGGATTTGAACCGGGGACCTCTTGATCTGCAGTCAAATGCTCTACCACTGAGCTATACCCCCTCTGCTGGTGGATATTTAGTAAATTCTTTTTACACCCATCTCACATTTTTTTGTACTGACAATTGTTTATTTGTTCAAAATTAGTTAATTCTTGCTAGATGATGTTGAATTTACTAATGATGAGGAACAAAATTAAAAGACCAACTGAAGATGAGGCCTTTTGAAAACGTGAATTTAGGTACAAATCTGCCTTTTCTAGGCTCAATTCTTTATCCACAATCCCACCCATCAGTTTACCCTAAGAAGTCAGAGAACAACCTCTTGCAAACCTGAAGAGGGAATCCTTTCCCCTGGTCTCTCTCAAAGGAATACAAACTCCAGCTAGAAAGACATTTCCACTGGGAGACCTTCCCTGGCTATACTTTGTAGCAGTACCTCTCTTTTTATGAAGCTAGTACTATGTGCCCCACTCTAGGTGCAGAACATACTTTCAATAAAAAGACACGAAGGTCCTCACTCTCACTGAGTTTAAAATCTAAGGGAGACTGACTAGAAACAAATGCACAAATGAATAAACAAGGAAATACCCAGGAGTGAAAAGGGAAACAAAATTAAACAAGATGCTGCGTTTAGGGAAATATGAGGGGGGTTATTTGAGAACCATGGAAGAAAACTTTTCTGAGGAGGTGATTTTGAAGTTCAGACCTGAATGACATGAAAGAGACAGCCATTTGGCCATTGTGTGTGTGTGTGTGTGTGTGTGTGTGTGTGTGTGTGTGCGCGCGTGTGTTGGGGGGTTGCATGGCAACCCAACCCAGGTGGAAGAAACGGCTACTGCAAAGGCCCTAGGGACAAAGTGGCTGGAGGAAGATGGACAAGGGGGGAGCAATTCAAGAGAGCTGAAGAAGTAGCCAGGGCTGTAGAGGGCCTGGTAGGCCAAGGTAAAGAGTTTTCATCCAAATGGATGAAAAGCCAGCATTGGACAGTTTTGAGTAGAGTAATTTGAAATCTTCACCCATACTCTTATGGGAAAGATTTATAGGAAGTCAAGACTAGACATAGAGAATGCATATAATGGAATATTATTCAGCCTTAGAAAAGAAGGAAATTTGTGACAACATGTCACACTATGTTAAGTTAAGCCAATCACAGAAGGGCAAATATTGCATTAGTCCACTTGTATAAGATATCTAAAACAGCCAAACTCATAGAAGCAGAGAGTAGAATGGTGGTTGCCAGGGAATGAAGAAAGAGAAATGGGGAGTTGCTAATCCCTGAGTATAAAGTTTCAGTGATATATAAGATCAGTAAATTCTAGAGATCTGCTGTACAACACTGTGCCTATAGTTAACAATATTGTATTGTACATTTAAAAATCTGTTAAGAGGGTAAATCTTATGTTGAGTGTTCTTATCACAAGAAAAGAAAAAAGAGTGGACACATAGAGACAGGTTAGGATTCTATTGCAATAGTGCTGGTGAGAGATGGTGGTGATGTCTTAGATTACAGTGGTGCATTAGTTTCCTATCACTGCTGTAACAAATTACCATAAACTTATTAACTTAAAACAACCCAAATGTATTATCTTACAGTTCTGGAGGTCAGAGTTCCAAAGCCAATTTCACGAGACTAACATCAAGGTGTTATTATGCCTGCATTCCTTCTGGAAGCTTTAGGGGAGAATCAGTTTCCTTGATTGTTTGTAGCTTCTAGAGGCCTCTTGAACTTTTTGACTCATGGTTTCTTTCTTCACCTTCAAAGCTAGCAGGGTAGCATCTCCCCACTCTCTGGTCTCTGCTTCTACACTTACATCTTCTTTCGGTCTCTGACTATGATCCTCCTTCCGCCTTCCCCTTATTATGACCCTTGTGATTACATTAAACTCACCAGGATAATTCAGGATAATCTCCCCATCTCATGATCCTTAAACTTAATTACATCTGCAAAGTCCTTTCTATCAAGTAAGGTAGCATATTCACAAGGGGACTGGGATGTGGACATATTCGAGGGCCACTTTTTAGCTTACCGCAGTGCATCAGCAGAGCTGGAGAGGAGTGCGGGAACCCAGGTTGCCCATAGCAGGGGAGCCACACACTTCCTGTACATTGGATGTACATCGGAGATGAGGGAAAGAGAAAACCAAGAAGGACTTTTTTGTTGTTGTTGTATTCACTATCTGGATGGATGGTGGGTGTAGTTTCCTGAGATAAAGAACACTGGGAAAGGAGTAAGTTTAGGAGAGAAAAATTCAAGAGTTTCTTTTTAAAACTCTTACACAGAAAGTAATAAAACATAGCCTCCTATCCTCATGGACTTCACATTCTAGTATGGGGTCAATATATTAAGTTTGAGGTGCCCCATAGGCGTTTAAGAGGAGATGTTAAGTATGCAATTGGAGACCCAGTTAATTCTGGAATTCAAGGAGAGGTCCAGGTTGGAAACAAAATTTTTGGAGTTGTCAGTGTATAGTTGGTAGTTGATGAAGGAGATCGTTGATTCCAGAAATGTGCCAGATTCGGTTCATACCAGCTTGTGATAACCGATAGTTAAATTTTCAGGAATTTTGAAAGCCAGTTGACTTCTCTTTGGTAGCTTAAAATTGGCAGGTAGGAGTATTTGCATTTTGGGAAATCAGGCCCCCTGGAGCCGATTGTTAGCCATTTACCAGCACACCGCTGCTTATGACTGATTCTGATTTTCTCCAAAGAGGAAGAGGCAAGCTCTTCAGCTAAGAGAGTGCGGAGGAGATATAAGGTGTGGAAGGTTTGAGACAGGAAGGATTTTTTAATCCAGGGGAAGCCTGTTGATATTTGAAGGAGCCAAGTAAGAGGAGGAAGTGACTGAAGACGCTGGAGAGAATGGAGACAACGGGGGCACCTCTGGTACAAGAGCAGAGAGGGTCTTGGGAAAGACAAGCGAAGAACTTCCTCTTGCGTGCAAAGCACTGGGCTGGGGATTCAATGTAGCTCAGGTTGGAGGCAGGAAAGATATAAATGAGACTTGAAGAATCCCCAGACACCAGAGGTAGAAAAGGCTGTAGTTAATGTAGGAGAGGAATCCCATTGCATACACCCACAGGTCCTTCAAGCTTGGGTCAAAGCCGACTTCACTCTTTTCTCCCACTACTTGGGTCTGGATTTCCTATGCAATCTTCTTTTAGTTCTTTAGTATCACTTCGAAAAACCTGAAGCAATTGATCATAAATACCAAGCTATTGTTAATAACATAGACACTGCCCGGTCAGTAAACACTACAATTAAGTTGTGTTCTTCCCCTTTCCAGCAGAGGGGGTATAGCTCAGGGGTAGAGCATTTGACTGCAGATCAAGAGGTCCCCGGTTCGAATCCAGATACCCCCTGATGGCTCCACTTTTAAGCCTTACCAAGATCAAGATGGGAGGGTAAGAAAGAGAAGGTAGCATTAACCAAGCAAATGTTTGTCCACTCTGCAATGTGTTCTGAAGATAAAGAAACTAATAAACTTCAGCCTCATGGATGTCAGTATCTGGGTCAATTTGTAAACAAAGGGATTACTGTATCAAGTGATAATCTGCAACATTTCAAATGTGTTCTAGGTTAGTGGTTCTCAAAGTGTAGTGGGGGAACTCTTGGAGTATCCCTGAGATCCTTTCTGATAGGAAAATAGAATTGTTTTCATAATAATACTACTTGTTTCACTCCTGTTCTGTCAAGAGTATACAGTGGAGCTTTTCAAAGGCTACATGATATGTGATATCATAACAGATTAAATGTGGAAATATGAAAATCTAGCTGTCATACATTAAATCAGATACTAAAGGGATTTCCAAAAGCACGTAAAGCAAAGCCACTTTTCTCATTAAATTATTTTTGTTTGGGAAAATGTATTTTTCAGGCTTATTATCTTAAATTAATTAACAAATAATTAAACACTCACAATTTTCATTTCTAACCTGATAAATATCAATAGCTATAACCCACATAAAACTTTTTGGGATCCTCAATGATTTAAGAATGTAAATTATCTTCAGATGAAAATATTCGAGAACCACTGCTCTGTGTAAAGAGGCGACTCGGAGGGAGAATGCTGGGGTTGTGAGATGGCACAGGAAAAAGATAGCATTTGAGGAGAGTTTTGAAGAATAGGCAGTGGATAAAGCAAGGGAACAGTCCAGAAATCCTAAGCAGTTTGGTGTTGTTGGAGTGTGAAGTGTAAAAGCAAGGTGACAGGAGGTTAGGCCAAGGAAAAGGTAAGTCCTTTCAGGAAAGGTTCTAATGCTAAGTAAGGAACCTGGATGTTATTCTATAAGCACTAGAGTGCCAACATAGAATTTTAAGCCGTGGGAGGTATGGTCAGACCATTTAGAGGCTGTTGCAATAGTCTCTGAAAGGCAGACCTTTGGGCAGAAAAATTTAGGAAGTAGTCAGATCAGTAGACCTTGGTGATTAGGTCCGGGAGCCTGGGGGAAGAGGAGAATTAATTGTGACCCCGCTTTCTGTTTGAGACATTGAGAGCACTAACCGAGAAAACTAATACAGGCAGAAGAGCAGACTTTCTGAGGAAATTATGACTTCTCTTTTGGACATGTTGGGTTTGAAGTGCCTGTGGGATAGAGGTGTCCCAATCACCAGTTTTATATGCAGATATTCCTCAGCTTATGATGGAGTTGCGTCCTGATAAACACACCATAAGTTAAAAATAGCATGTCAAAACTGCATTTAATACTACATTGTAGAGTATGGGTGTTTAACCCTGTGACCGCATGGCTTACTGAAGCTGCAGCTTGCTGCTGCTACCCAGCACAACTAGAGCATCATGCTGCATATCACCAGCCCAGGAAAAGATCAAAATTTGAAGTACAATTTCTACCGAATGCATTTTGCTTTTGCACCATTGTAAAGTCAAAAAATCATAAGCCGAGCCATCATAAATGTGGGACTATCTGTATTGGCTACAACTAAGCAGAAACATCTGGACTAGAGATATAGACTGGGGAGCGATCAGCATATAGATAGTAATTGAAGCTGGTGGGTGGGTGTGATCACCCAGGGAAATATGATGAGAAGGGACCACAAGGAAGGAGGAGATAGCCCTACAGCATAGTGACTTAGAATCTATGCTTCGGAATCAGACCGACTTGGGCAGCATTCCAATTCTGCCTTTCATGATCTGCGTGATCTTGTACTCGTGGCTTAAACTATTGCTCAATTTCCTCATCTGCAAAATGAGAATAATAATACCTACATCACAGGGTTTGTTGGGAGGACCCAAGAAGGAATATTCCTGCAAAATGATTAACTCAATGGCTGGCACTTAGTAACTTTCCGTAAGTAGTCATTTCTATTATTATTATTATTATTAGCATCATAGAAACCATGATGAAGAGTTAAGAAAGTGGGAATAGAGTCACCAAACCGCTGTGAAGTACTCAAAGGCCTCCCCCTTGAGCTCCCTGGCTTCCCAGCAATCAGTCCCCCTGCCCTGCTTTCTCCCACCACCACAGGTTCCCGCAGGCTGTTTCCACCAAGGAAAAGGAATTGCATGGTATAGCTGTTAGTCAGAACCTTCACTTTCGATCCCTTTGCTGATGCTACAAAGAGTGATAATCTGCTCCCTGCTGGCACTGAGGATTATATCCGTATAAAAATTCAACAGAGAAATAGCAGTAAGACTTTTACTACTGTCGAAGGGATCACTGATGATTATGATAAAAAGAAACTAGTGACAGTGTTTAAGAAGAAATTTGCCTGCAATGGTACTGTAATTGAGCACGCAGAATATGGAGAAGCAATTCAGTGCAAGAACATACAAGGTGTGATCAAACAATACGGTGAATGTTTAAATAAAAAAAAAATTATTACGGTAAAAGATACATTGCCATTAATCCCCCTCAAAACAAAGCGAGGGGGAGCTCGCTTCGAACACACTTATCCCATCATTCTTGCTACTTTCTGAAGCAGTTCTGGAAGTCTTTTTTCATGAATATCTTTAGTTGCTCTGTCATGGCTGCCTTGATGCCCTGAATTATTTTGACTTTGGGAAAGAGCCAGAAATCTCATGATGCCAGATCCGGTGAATAAAGTGGATATTTTTATTTGACAGAAATTGCCATGTACTGATGTGTGACACAGAGCATTGTCATGATGGAGGATGATTTACGTACAGCACACTTTAAAACACACCTTCTCTCAACCATAACTCACACCTGACTGACAGCACCGAACAAGTTGAAACTTCTCACACATTTTTCACTAAGGTTGAACGTACTGCTTCTCACATTGAAGAACCCTGACTTTCCACTGGATGGCACTTGGCAACATCATTCACTGTATTTTGTGATCACAACGAAAAGGCTCCATGTCACACATCGCTTCTGGTAAGGTAATTTCTGTCAAATAAGAACATTATGGTGAGTCCTCATCCACCTTATTCATCGGATCTGGCAGGGTGTGACTTCTGGCGCTTCCCCAAAGTCAAAATGACCATGAAAGGTAAATGTTTTGAATCTATTTAGGACATTGAGGTAGCCACAACAGCACAACTAAAGACACTTGTGAAAGGGGACTTCCAGAACTGCTTCAGAAAGTGGCAAGAATGGATAAGTGCGTTCGAAGTGAGGGGAGTGTTTTGAGTGGGATTAATGGCAATATGTCTTTTACTGTAATAACTTTTTTTATTTAAACATTCACCGTAGTTTTTTATCACACCTTGTATGCCAGGTTCTCATAGAGATTGAACTGGCTAAGGACGACCAGCTGAAGGTTCATGGGTTTTAAGTGCTTCTGGCTCACTGAAGCTTAAGTGAGAATTCCCTTGATATGAATAGAATTTCCCTTCTGTCCCTTGTCACAAAGTTAAAAACCTCACAGTTTGTATAATGTAATCATTTGCGGTCTGCTTTTTACTTGGACTAGTGTAACTACTTCATGCAATAAACTGAAAAGAGCTATGATGTCTAGTCTCGAAGTCCCTCATTTAAACATAGGTCAAGCAGCAGGTGCCTGGCAGTGTCCAGCCTGAAACAAAGCAATAACATGATGTTTCAGCCAAGCTCAGAGCCCCAAGGTCACAGCGGCTCTGTTTGGCCAGAAGCTCCTCGGCTCTCCCTCTGCAGAGTTCCCTTCCCTAAGGGAATTTCACCACTTGAACAGCCTTTAGTGAAGCCGAGAGGAGATAGGATGGGGTAAGACAGCAGCCTTCAGTAGTCAAAGATCCCTTGATGTCTCCAACCTGACTGGGTGGATGGAGCTTAAAGCAGCCATCTTCCCTCTAGTGAGGTGATAGGACATCTGGCTTGCCACCAAGGTCTTTTCCAACAGACAAATCCTAGCTAATTGATGTCCAAACACCAGAATGTTAGGCCAGCCTTCTATCAGAGTATAACTTTTGACAAGGTAACAAATTTCAAACTCATGTGTCAGTCATGTACCTACTAACTGTATAGCTTGCAACTTTCTAGTAACAATTGCCTAATGCAACTGTTTGCGTGAAGTAAACTGATTTCTGTTTTTCCCCCTTCGGTTTTAATGTTATGTAATGTTTAAACCCTTATTTAAATAAAACTTGTTTTCAAAAAAAAAATAAAATGGTAGAAATAGTCCCAGTGTGAAATGCTAGGTATGGTGACCTTTCTAGTATAATTTCAGTTTATATAATTTTGAGTATAATTTCAGTCATTATCTCTACTGCTACCACTTGAGTCCGAAGCACCACCATGTCTCTCCTGGGTTACTGGAAGTGCTTCCTAACAGATCTCCTTATTTGTATCTTGTTGTCCCCTCCCACAGTTTAGTCTCAACTACAGTGATCCTTCTGACATATGTCGCCAAATCATGTCCCTTCTCTGCTTAAAACAGGGAAATGCTTCCCCGTTTCAGTCCATAAATGCCAAAGTCCATAATGGTGTACAAACCCCTACATGATATGATTCCATTACTTCTGACCTTGTGTCTTACTACTATTCCCTGCACTTGCTGTTGCCCAGTCACACCTGTCTTGCTCGCTGGTCCTCATCTTGTTAAGGCACACTCCTGCGTTAGGGCCTTTTATTGGCTGATGACTCTATCTGGACTGCTGTTCCCCAGACCTTGGTATTGCTAACTCCTTCACCTTAAAATCTCTAATGCCAACTTCTTCCATGAAGCCCACACTGACCATTCTATTCGAAATTGCAATCTGTCCTTCCTTCCACTTCCTGATCCCTCTTACCTTGTTTTATTTTTTCATAATACTTATCACCATCTAACATACGCTATACTTCAATTATTAGAGCTAATTGTTCAGTGTCTAATATCCACTTTCGCTGCCATCCCAGCAGAATGTGAGCTCCATATGGGCAAGAATATCGATCTGTTTAGTTCCCTGATGCAGTCTATGTATGCCCAGGGCAGTATCTGGGATAAAGTGGGCGCTCAATTAATATTTAAATGAATATACTGACACAAGGAAAGAAACCAGAAGAATGAGGGAGGTTGAAGCTGTGAATGGGGTAATAAATCAAGATATCTAAAATACAAGTGGATATGGGAACAGGAATTATCTGTAGTGCTAGAATGTCACTTTTCGATTATTTCACATCCTAATGAGACCATTTAACGCTCTTTGTCCCTCGCCCTCCTACGCCTTACGTTCTTTGGGGGACTCTAGACAACACAGATGTGTTACGCAGTTATGAACCTCTAGTATCCAGCGAGGTCCCTGACACTTAAGTTCTCAAAAGATATTGGTTGGGTAAATTAACAAACCAAGGTTTCTGTGTTCCCAGCTACTTTCGAGCGCGTAAAGAGGACACACGAGGTCTCAATCACTTCTGCAGCCCTCAGCCCAACCCCCGCCCACTTTGAGGACTTATTACGTAATCAGACGGCGCCCTAGGGGAAGAGGCGGGTTGAGCAAACGCTCCATGTCACGTGACTAGAGCGGGCGGGGCGACGAAGTTCATATCCCAGCATCCTTTGTAACTACTTCCTTTCTGTCCCTTTCCGGCCTTCAAGATGTCGAAGCGAGGTGAGGTTTTGGCTTTGTAGGATCCTCCGCCATCTGCCGCGCGGTGGCTGCTGGCATTGCCGGGATCGGCAGCCATGGGCAGCTGGGGCGCATTGCTCTTTTCCGGGCTGGAGAGAGTGAGAAGGGACACCGCGAGAGCACTGGAAGGGCCCTCGAAAGTGGTGGTGGGGAGGCCTGGAGAGTTGAACTAGCAGAATCCGGACCTGATTCTAGACCGAGCCCCGCAGGATCGCTCCGCACCTAGCGCTGCAGTTAAGGGGTTGAAGGAAGCTGGACTGCCATAGGTCCCAGAATGGGGGACTTGTGCGTTCTAACGCCTTGCAGGAATTCCGTGCTGCAAAAGTTGGAGCGAGGACTGAATCGTCCGGGCCCCCTAATCTCAACGTAAGGGTGGTAATAGTGAGGAATTGGCTGTTTGCCATGAGAACTGGGTGGCACATAGTAAGTAGAGTCCTAGGGCGAATCTAGAATGTATTGCTTCCCAAAGCAAATGCGAATGAATTTATAGTTTGAGAATGTGGAGGGAACTCCGAAACATAACTGGTCAATGACCTCCCCTGTTTTCCTTCCTACCCGCAGGACGTGGTGGGTCCTCCGGTGCGAAATTCCGGATTTCCCTGGGTCTTCCGGTAGGAGCCGTGATCAATTGTGCTGACAACACAGGTGAGATCTTCGGCTACACCCTGCCAAACTCTCCCTTTTAAAAGCACTCATTGGGCCTTTTGCTAATGACCCACTGAGCCGTCAAGAAAGGGCAAAGTAAAAACACCGCTTTTGGGTGAAGTGGCAGCATCTTGTGTTGTTTTGCTTCAATCGGTGGTGTGACAAGGTGTTCCACCTTTGGGGAGGGAGAGGCTTTGGAAGTGTTGGGGAAATGTTACACCGGCAGAACTGCCTAATAGGCCCTCCAAAAAAAATATCATTTTGTTTACATCCTATAGGAGCCAAAAATCTGTATATCATCTCCGTGAAGGGGATCAAAGGACGACTGAACAGACTTCCTGCTGCTGGTGTGGGTGACATGGTGATGGCCACAGTCAAGAAAGGCAAACCAGAGCTCAGAAAGAAGGGTGAGAAGAGAAGCTGAACCCTTCTTATCTCTTGGTGGACAGTTGAAGACTTTTCCCGTTATTGAAAAATAGAATGATAATTTTACCATTCTCAAGGCCTCTCGAAGTTTGATTTCCTTTTTAAGAGTCAGTGTGAGATAAATATCTGCAATTGAAGTTCTGCTCTTGCTGTCTTAGAGACCATTCTCTACCCTGTCTGGTGTTACTATAGGCCTTATTGTCCCCTTGCTCAAGTGTAGTTGCCACGCTGAAGCCAGGGTTCATCTTTTAACAATGTAAGTCTTGTCACTTAACTAGAAGTTTTTCATTTGTTTTCAGTGTAAGCTGGGGGCTTCCCTGCAAATTGACCCTGCCATCTCACATACCTATATCTATGGAAACAAAAGCCCTGTCTGTGGTGACGTTTAGGGTTGTCTCGTCTATGTAAGGTCTTTGGTTCGTTGCTGATTTCTTGGCTACAAATGAACACAGTGGTACTTAGTGAATAAATTTTTTTTGATAGGTGGTTGAGAGCTCAACCAGATGAGATCACAGCTTTAAGACTTGATGCCAACTCAGGCAGGTTTCCTTTTCTGGAACTACTGATTTGAAAGGGAATAATGATACTTGCATACTTTCTCAAGTGGTGGTTAGACTTGGGTGCTGTGCTGAGCATGCAGAGCATCTGGCCTGTTCTTAGCACTTTGTAAGTATGGGGGGGACGACGATGATATTCTTCATTCTTTAAGTCAGGTTCTTTTTTTTTTTTAAGATTTTTATTGGGGAATTGGGGGGATGGGAACAGTGCTGGGGAATTGGGTGAAGGGGAACAGACAAGTTGCTGTCCTTTTGTTCTTCAGTCTAGTTGTGGAGGACATTGCTTCACTGGCCCAAGTTGGCACCATCATTGCGCTCTTCCCGGGCAAGGCAGATCAGTCGCCGGCTTCTGGATGGCTGCTCACTGTGGCTACTGACCACTCACGTTGGCTGCTGGCTACACACGGTAGCCCATGGCAACCCACCGCCACAGGGGCTGCAGCCCACGCCATCGCCGGCGACTCACAGCAGCCCAGCTCCAGGTTGAGCTGTTGTTCAGCATCTTAGCTGTGGAGGGCAGTGTCACTGGCCCTCATGTGGGATCCGAACCGGGGCCCTCTGGCGTCCCAAGCCAGCTCTTAACCATCGCGCCACTCGGCCGGCCCAAGTCAGGTTCTTTTTTAGATGAGATTGTGACTTGTCAAAAGTTTGACAAGGTTGCTTCTGAATTTCTTCTGATAGAAACTAAAACATGGAGCTGCTCATTGCTTAATCACGGGCTACTCCCCCAAAAGTTTTCCCAGTAAGTGTATGAATTAAAGGGGGCTTGTAATGTCCTGTGTGGCTTTAGAGCCTGATAACTTGGTGCATTTTCACTTTTCAACGCCTGACCTTTTCTCCTGTGCTTGCTTCATCTATCTCTACCCTGTGGCATCTTACTCTTCCTGAGAAGTCCTAGCCATCTCACAAATGTGACCAGTCTCAGACACATGTGGCAGTTACTCCTTGTGAGCCTGCATATCAACATACACACACCCCCACCCCGCCCCACCAACCACCACCTGTTTTTAGCCTTTTGGTCAGAAATCTTTGTTCACCTTTACTGTCCTTTCGCAGCCTTGGTAGGCAAGGAGTAAGTAGTACTGTGGTTAAGCGTTGACCAGTGTGTAGATGGGGATCTGCATGTATCTAGACAGGCCTTACTCTTAGAACACTTGCCTGGGTCTGAACTGTGGCCTAGGGAGCCATCAGGGAAGGGCGTGGGTCATCACTGTGGGTGAGATAGGATGTGCTTGTGGGTTTCACTCAGTTGTGGGACAGACCAGAGAACATGCTATGGTTCTAAAAATAGTTGTGAAGTTCCAACTTTATTAATATCTTTGTTCCTTGTTTCTGCTAAATGAATACATCCCCCCACCTTCGACTTATGTATAACACAGAAATGCAGAAAGGGGCAGGACTGGAAATCCAGAGTACTGAATTTGTGTGGCCTTGTTTATCTGCTGGATTCATCTGTGAGGATTTCAGTGGTTTATAAGTAGACCAGGGTCCAACAGAGGAGGCTCTCAGTAAACATTAGTTACTTGTCAGTGTATGTCTTTGTTAAAAACTTGATCAGAGGCTATATATACATAGATAATACTTGACTCAAGGATAGCCAGCTTCCCTGTCCTTTAAAAAAATCCTGTATTTCCAGTGTCTGGTCTTGAATAATGAGTTGTAACTATTATCCCTATTTTACAAGAGGAAAACATAAACTGCAGATTAACTTGTTCAAGGTCTCCAAGCTAGTATCAGTCAAGATTTAAATCTAGGTGTGTCTGACTAGCTCTTCCAAGTGCTGTGAATGCTTTGTTTTTAGGGCCTGGAAGTGTTCACTTTATTGTAGGTAGGGTTTTAAAAGTTAACTTATGATCTTGGGAAATGGTTCCTCAAAAAGTTAAATCGTAATTACGTAAGAAATACAAGTTGAATTTCAGTTATCCAACTCTTAGACCTTCAAGAGATGATCATTGTTAATATTTCGTTATGTCCTTTCCTGACTCGTATGCAAAAAAAAATTAGCTTGAACTTTCCTGAATGGGACCATTACTTTCCCATAACCTGTTCTTGCTGTACAGATGGTTGGCCTATATAAAAAAAATTACAGGCACACATAATTATTTGGGTTAATTCCAACTTTTTTCTCTAAAAGCATATGTGCCCTGCAGTTAGAAAGGCATATGAGATAAGGTAGTGTGTGGTTAAGATCCTGGATGTACTTGGGGAGTGTGTGTGTACATACATGCACACTAGCAGTTACATGTTTTCTTTGGGTAAATTGGTGTATAAATGAGTTTATATTTGTAAAACCTAAGATATGGGACATAATTACAACAAATTCTTGGAAGCAGTTTTTAGATCAAGGTATGAACTTGGAGGTTTTGATATATACTGGGATGGAATATTACCTAATGAGTTCACAGCTTGGCCTCTGCACTCATTCAGTCTGAGGAGTGGGGTCCATTCCCTGTTCTGTGATATTAGGAGCTTAACAGTACCCACCTGTTGAGTGGAATTGGAAAAAGACGAAGTGCTTAGGAAATTTCCTGCATACATTCTGTCCAAATTGGAAATGTTGGGGAGCTAGATGACATGTAAACTTCCTTGTAGTGGCACTGGAACCTAAGATTAATGACGGCTGTCCTTTTTTCCCTTGTAGTACATCCAGCAGTGGTAATCCGACAACGAAAGTCATACCGGAGAAAAGATGGCGTGTTTCTTTATTTTGAAGATAATGCAGGGGTCATAGTAAACAATAAAGGCGAGATGAAAGGTAAGAAAGGATACACATTGTTCCTTAGATTGTTGAGATTGGATGATTTAACTCTTGGATGTAGGAGTACAAAGGATCCTCTAATCTTATCGATCGCCTCATTCTCTTTTTATGCAGGTTCTGCCATCACAGGACCAGTTGCAAAGGAGTGTGCAGATCTGTGGCCTAGGATTGCATCCAATGCCGGCAGCATTGCATGATTCTTCAGTGTATTTGTAAAAAAAAAAAAAAAATTAAAATTATTTGCTCCTAGTGCTTGCCCTCCTGTTCGTTTCTGCATGTCACTTGATACCACCTAACCCTTGCCTCCTTTGTAAAATGAAACTACTCAGTGCAAAATTTCTGTGGGCATGTATAAAAAAAGAGACAGTCCTTGCTCTTAAGTGAGCATACAGGACTTTTGGGACTTTGCGATTTCTGCTATAAAAACTTTAGTTATTTGGGTTTGGAGTCCTTAAAATAAATTGCAAGTACTGCTTGATGACAGTTTTATCCCAGGTAACTGCCCTTCAGGTATTCGAGATAAACGGTAGAGTCAGATCCTAGACATACTCAAGGATTCCAAGGAGTGACTCGTGCATGTGTATTTGTGCACACTTGCAGTTACAGGTTTTCTTTGGGTAAATTTATGCATAAATGAGTATACATGGAAAACAACACGTAAATTTGCTTTCGTGGAAGGAAGATGATTAAATTGTTAGTATCTGCAGGGTTTTTGCCATCAAAATGTTTTAACAGAATGGCCTTATAACATGTGCCTAAACCCTAGTTTGAGAATAGAAGAGGATGCAGTTAATGCCAGCACAACAGGCATAAGCCCTGGCAAATTGTGCCAGAAGGTATTGAATAGTGTAGCTTTTCTTTCCAATTGGGAATTGGTTTTGGTGACTAATTCAGGGTCTGGGAAAAAGAAGCACTCAGCTGGTTTAGGTCAAATAGTCCAGCCAAAGACGTTGGAATCAAGTTTGTGTTCATGTGTCTACTATCTGAAAAGAGCCTTAAATGTTATCTGTAAGTTGGGTATAATGCAAGTGTGAAAGTTAGTGTATATGATGACACTAGTACCTAGTCATTTGGTGAGATGACTACCCTTTGTCCAAGATTAGGAATGGAATGTATGAGAACTAGAGAGCAGTGATTCTCAACCTGAGGAGTTAAAAAATGTCCAGGCCATATTCTAGACCAATTAAATCAGACTAGAGAGGTAGGGCTCAGGCATCGGGTGCTTAAAGCTGCCTAGGTTTCCAAGATGCAGCCAAGATTGAGAAGCAGTACTCTAGCGTGAGCCAGTGTTGGTTTTAGGAATAAACCAGGAAGTCTAATAAAAGACCTGGCTCCCTCCTAAGGCATCCTCCAGCCTGGAGAAAAACTAATGTGATGTGAAGCCCCCAGGTCCTCCATCGAAAATGAATTTTATCCTGTTGGCATGAGGTATACTCGTATGTATTAAATTTCTCACCTTTGCTTCAAATGTGAGGGGTGAGGGCCAGGCCTGTCGTCTTTCCCCATTGTGTTGTGTCCAGGTTTTTAGGTTCTTTCCAAGGTTTAATAGAATGGATTCAAACTAGACTTTTTCCTATTTTAGATTTGACTTAAAGGTGTTCTGTCATAGTGTAGAAATATTAAATATGCTGAGTATTGAATTGCCAGGATTAGTGATTTTTGTGTATAGGTTTATACATCTTTTTCTAATGTGCCTTCATATAATAAATATTAATAGTGAATATGAGTCCCTCCTTGAGCCTGTGAAAGGATAATTGCACCTTGGTGTGAGGAGCAGTTTGTACAAGGTGCTTTGATATGTAAAGCATCTATATAAGGGTTTATGATTCAAGGGGAAAACTGGGGAAGTAAAAAGTTTAAAGAAGGAAATAAAAATTATAGTCACATCAACTAGAGAAAAATTGTTCACATTTTGCTGTATCCCGACATACAAGTATATACATAAAATTGGCTGGCCAGAGAAAAAATATGGTAATATGTCAACCTGTTTTTTTAGAGTGTTAACAAATTTCTTGAGGAGGAATGCTAGCTGATGAATTGTGTGGGGAGGGGGGAAAGTGCTTTAAGTAGACTTCACTGGAAGTCAGGCGGGTCTGAATTCTGGTTCTGAATCTGCTGCTAAATGGATTTAAGGAATATGCCAACGTTTGAGCTTTCACTTCCAGTGTAAAATGAGACTTGGAAGTAGATGCCATCTGAACTCTGATCCATTCTGGGTACCCAGAAGCTTTTCAGCCTGAGGTGGGAAAACGTGTGATACCATGGGAACAGAGAAACTTGCTCTTAAAACCTAGGAAGCTGGGCCTGACTGCCCTCAAAAAGCCCATATTCCATTAATACTCTCTTCTCTTCAATCTCCTATTCCTCTTGCATAGTCTCCTGGTCATCCCTCACCTCAGGGCCATGCAAGCAACTTCTCCCACAGCCCTAAAAGTCTACCCCATTGAAGAGGGACAATAGGGTTTGTGTCGCATGGGTCCTGACACAACAATGCGGAGGGGAGCCTCCCCCCCCCCCCCCCGCCCCCTTAGGACTCTCCACTCACATCGGAGAGGTTCTCCGAAGCGGCTGTGGTTGGGATGGCGCGCTGCTGCGAGTGTCCTCTGCGGTTGGAAAAGAACTTCGTCTTGGATGGGGTGGCCGTGAGCACCATGGCCCGCACCTATGAGCACTTGAGGCCCAAGCTCTGGTCGGCGATTCCCCCTTACAACGCTCAGCAGGACTACCACGCCTGCGGGTACTTCAAGAGCCGTGTGGTTCCGCCCGTTTTGCGGAAAACTCATCAGGTATAGGAGCGCCCCCAGAATATCATCCCACTGTCTATGCCCTTAGAGGTTGGCCTTAATGTCGAGGACGACGTCCCAAACCTAGAAGCCTCAATCCTGGGTCCTCACCACCAGAGGGAGGCTTCCCCGGGACACTTACATCCCGTCTTCTTAATGAAACCCCGGAACTAACGGTGTTGAGCGCAAGTTCCCTGGGCTCACAGAATCACCCACCTTCTAACCCTGAACTTGAGAACGAGCTCTTTTTGGGTTTCTGCAAGCCTAGGGAACCAGGCTCAAAGCCCGCTTCTCCCACACAAATCGCTTTCATTGTCCTTTCTGACGTCACAAACCCACCCTTTGGGATGACCTCACACTGCAAATTCTCTAAAAGCTTGAAAATCCGTGTGACTCAGTGAACAAGACAGAGAAGCTGTCTAGAACCACCAGGCCTACCTACGTCCAGTGACGTGATAGTTGCTGGGTGGGCTCCCTGGCTTGGACCAGTGAGCTGACACGAGGGAAACCTCCCAAACCTCTGAGGACCTTCCTTCTCCCCAAACCTTTCCCTCGGGAGTGTTGCCCCTCCCCAGCAGAGTTCTTCCCTAGGATCAAAGATTTTAAGGCTACTTGCCGAAGGCTTCAATTTTTTTCACCACTTTTGCCTCCAATATTTGTGTCTACATATGTCACAATGGTATGGGTACGACTTAATGGGGGTTATTCTGTGAACAAATCTTGAGGGGTTTTGTGGTCCTGGCTGTGCGTGTGCGCGTGTGTGTTCAATACATGTATATATGAACACATATTTGTGTGTGCCATGCTTGAGTGTGTACTTGCCGTCTACCCATGTAACTTTTATAACAGAAAGAGCCAGAGTCTGGAGGGGAAAAAAAGAGAAAAACTTGAGTATTTAAAAGCTTGAAAATAGTTTGGTGTACACTTTAGAAACTCTCGTATGTTCCATTTTATAACTATTAATTGTCACAACCACCATTTGAGATAGGTATTATTTTCATTTAAATGAAAATGATGTTTATCAAAGCTTTACTATGCCAGACCCTTTATTTGAACTATCTCATTTAAATCTCACAGCAATCCTCTTTTTACTGATGAGGAAATTGAGGTCCAGAAAAGCTGTGTCATTGGCATATGTCACACAGCTTGTCAGTGACAGTGGCAGCAGACACTGAGCACTTAAGTATCAAGTTACGCTGCCTCTCACTGAGAGGCAATAGGTCAATAAGTATATTTAATCTGTCTGGCCCTGTTACCCCTGGCTGTGACCTCTGCGCCCTCCCTTCAACAAGCCTCAGGGGAGTTTGCATTGTTCATCTCTGAGCATGGTGACTGACAGTCTTCTGTATTCTATCTCACTTTCAGGATCATGGCGGTACAGGAAGGGATGGCTGGATAGTGGATTATTTCCACATCTTCGGGCAAGGACAGAGATACCTCAACAGGAGAAACTGGGCAGGGGCAGGCAAGTGCCACCTTGCTTTCAGCCTCCCCATGGTCCCAACCTAGGAAGAGTGGTGTGCACCCCACAGTTCAGAGAGAAACACTGGGCCTTAGAGAGACCTAGTTGGGGAGAAGAGGCCCAGGGACTACATCCTCCAGCTTTCCTTCTCATACATGAGCAGATGGTGTCACAGTGCTCCCTATATTTAGTTACTGAACATCTACTGTATGTCAGGTGCTTTTTATCCTCATACTATCCCCATGCTACAGCCTGGGAAACAGATTTAGGACGTTAAAGTGATTTGCTGAGAAAGGCTGAGCTGGGATGGGAGTTCCACTCTTTCCAACTCTAAAGCCTGCATTCCTCTCATTGCTCCCAAGCAGACTGTGTCCTGCCCATTTTCCAGGCCCAATTAAGCATCGGCGGGAAAGGGAGACGTGAGAGGGTGAAAACCCTCCTCCCACCCCAATTCCACCACCCCTTGGCTGCACTTCAGTTCCATGACCCTTTGCACTGTTTGGCCAAACTGAACTTATCCATTTCCTCCAGATGGTTCAGAGGCAAGGGTGAAATTTTCTCAGTTCTCCTGGGAGCAAGGCAAGTTCAGCCAAGCCCAGAAGTTTCTGGCCCTCCTGTACCATTCACACTCCTTCTGCACGCTATTCCTGGTATGAGGTTGGGTTCCTAGGAAACCATCTGTCTCCTTGACTTCACCAACCTTTGGCTTGAGACATATCAGGATTGAGGGTTCAGCCGGACATGGGGAGCACAGTGGCTATAGCTGGGTATCCTAATACCAGCCCTATGGGAGTGGGGAAAGCAAAGAGGGGTCTGAATGCAGGCTCAGGTCTCCCTCTGTCTACCCCCAAGGGCATTCCCTCCAGCAGGTGATGGGGCATGACTACTACAATGCCAATGTGAAAAACAACAGAGGGTTCAACGGTCTGTTTGGCTATCGCAGGAACACTCCAGCCCTCCGCCAGCACCCGTCTGTCTTTGGAGAGGTTACCCAATTCCCTCTCTTCTAACAGCAGCTCTTCCCTTCACATACCTCGACCTGAATTTCCATGACAGATGTTTAGATGAATGCTCAATGTTATTTTATATAAACATTTTTTTGCTTGTGCCTCCAAGTGTGCTGTTTCTTCCTTGAGGTGGGAAAAGGGGCAAGCTAGTTTCTCCACCCTCAGCTTCTCTACCCAATGGAGAGGTGGTGAGAGGAGAAAGAGAATCTCAGGCCTGTGCCCTTACACTCCATGCCAACAAGTGCCAGGTTTGAGAAGCCTTGGTTCTCTCCTGATAAGGAGGAACTACACCACCTAGACTCAACAAAGCTATTTCCCAGGTATTAGCAGGGCCAGGTCAGGAGGTGGCTATTTCCATCAAGAACGGAACAGGCAGTGCAGCCACACCCCTGAGAAGGATTTCCTGATTTTCCTGAGAGAGTCATTTCATCCAAAAGAACTGACATTTTCCTTCTCCTTTCCACCCTCAATTCAAGAGGCAGGGCATGAACAAGTTGATATCTGAGTTGATTTTTAGCCCAAGATTCTGACACAGTAAAACTGTGCTTGTGGACACTTTCCCTACTAATGCTATGTCAGTTTCCTTGTCAGCTAGTTTCCAGGCTGTAGTTTTCAAGTGCCCCCACCCAGTATATTGGGGGTCAGGAGAAAAGCCAAAGCAGATGGTGGATACAAAAGAAGGTGGAGCTCTAGAACACAAAGCTTGCCAGAACTCTAGTGTGGGTGGCACCTGATTGTATTGAGTCACCATAAGTGGACAAGGAGGACTAAGCCAACAGGTTGTGGGGGTATAGCTCAGGGGTAGAGCATTTGACTGCAGATCAAGAGGTCCCCGGTTCAAATCCGGGTGCCCCCTTCCTTCCATTTTTCACATCCATTAAATGGAAGTAAGTACTATAAATACTCATGTTCCTATTTACACCAGGTAGGGAAGGAAATGTTACCTCACCAAGTTTGACAACAGGAGGTATTTCCCCAGAACTGTTTGGGTGCAAAAAATGGATATACCACCACAAGCCCCCTATTTTTTTTGCCTAGGAAGAAATCATTGTAAGGAGAGAGTGTGATAATTTATGTTTCCATTCCAGCAGTCAAGGATTTGCACTCTCACACCCCTTTATTTCCTATTTACTAAAATTAGATCAAAATTTTGTATTAAATCAATTATGTTCATATTATCATGATCATATAAATACTCTTTACTATTGAGTCAATCTATAATACCTACTATGATAGCACTTCCTTCCTTGATATTTTTTTCTGAAGATAATACCTCACTTATTTGCATATTTTTCTTTGTGCTTATTGACAATTATTTTCAAATTCTTCAACAGCCTCACAGTACAATTACTCACCTGGTCCAAACCTATCAAATTAATTTTTGCAAGCTAGTCTGCCTTTGAGACCTGCTTCTGAGACCTGCCACCCAGTTGGTGCCTTGGGAATTCCCATTCCCTCTCCTCTGTGTTGGATTCTCTCTGTTTCCTGGGTCATGTCCTCCTTTTTCTTGGTTTCCTCCTTTATATGGTGGGAGATAACCCCCAGGAGCTTCCCGAGATAGAGTACATGGGAGGTAAAATGTTTGAATTCCTTCCATGTCTGAAAATATTTTTATTTTCCCTGAATACTTGAGAAGTAGTTTATCTGGGAATAGAATTCTTGAAAATTTTTTTCAGAGGTTTGCAAATCTTCATTGTCTTCTAGATCCTCTTGATAAGTCTCCCATGTGACCTGTTTCTCTCTACAAAATCTTAGGATTTTTGGTCTTGATGCTCTGAAGGTGTTTAATGATGCACTTGGTGATCCCTTTCCATTTAGAGATTCTTGTTCTATCTTAAATTTTATTCATTTCTTCTCCATCATTTGGGACCTATCTCTTGGGTTGGAATTTCATAGAAGTGACCATTTTGGTGTGTTTGCTCTCCATTTACAATGGCCAGGAAAGAATTTTCTTGCATTCATTCTTTCACTCATTTGTTCATAGTAGCCATAATACAGAATGCCTACTACATGCTAGGCATACACTGGCTGTTCTACACAGGATGTCAGTGGTTGGCTGAACAGTAGACATAATTCTACCAATACACACATTTGGACAAATGAAAGCTGTCTTCACTTTCCTGCCCTTTTTGCAGTATCTCTGTTTTGACAGACACATTCCAGGACAATATTTGAAGCTGCTTTTAACACACCTAGCCACCTCCACCTTTTTACCCTAATTAAAAGGCCACCCTTTTAATTAAGTGTTGCAAACTTAACACAGTTTGTAAGTATTGCAGGCAGGAGTGGAACCTTTCATCACACAACAGAACTCCAAACCTCAAGTCCTGTTTCCTATGAAATCAATGAATCTTTCTTGTCTCCTAATAGTCTTTAGGAGCCCTGGTAGCTTTGGATCTAATTCTACCTGGTGTTGCTGAGGAAGGTTTTGAGGAAGTTCAGCTGAAACTCTTACAAGTTATCTCGTACGAATTAACCATCAAAGTGAGAAAGAGACTTGCTCTTGTAATTTCCCCCGCCTTTTGCTCGCACAGGGTGCCAGCCACAATACTCAGAAGGTAAGAATAGGTCATGAATGAACTGAGGAAGGTCTAGTACTGGATGATGGCAATCCAACAGACTGGGCGTCCGAACTCTGTGGAGTATTTTACCACAAGGCAGCTAGTCTCTGATTCAATTCAGTATTCTTCGAAAGAAAAACTTCCCCTCTAAGAGACTACTCAAACCCAATTGACATCAGTTTTAGAGGCTTGTAGTTAGACAGTGTACAAAATTGATGTCTAAAATGGTTTTATGCCTTCCTTTGCTACTTAATAAGAATCGCTTAATAGATGGAGTCCATGCCACACTCCAGGGCTGTACTGCAGCTTCGTATTTTGTTCCTCAGTTTGCCCCCAGTGTGGGATGGGTACTGCAGGTATATGCAATTTGACAACAGCTAGCAAACAGGTCACAAAAATCACTGAACCGCAGAGTGAAAAGTCATCCCTTTTTCAATCCTTTTTCATCCGTGAATAACTGAAGGGAGAAAGTTTTATTTGGTATCAGCTCTCTAACACTTCTGATTTCTTTTTTTTTAATCAAAGAGAGCAGACATAGATATCTCGCTAATGTTTAATAATATTCTACTTGATTTTCCATTCAATTTATGTCAAGTGATACTGTTGTGTTTTTTTAAAAAATAGCTTTGTTGTAATTCACATATGATGAGGGTGAGGTCTAGAATGATGTCTAGTTGGAGAAGTGGTGGTAACAGGGGAGAAAAGAGCTGAGTTGTGAGGAGTAGGGATAGGGAGTTAATGAGTTCAATTTAAGTGCCTTCCAGATGTTCAACTGAAAATGCCTAATAGCCAGGCTTAAAACCCTGGAACTTGAGAGGGATATGACTGGAGATAATGAATTTGGGATTCATCAGCATGTAGATGGTAACTGAAGCCCTGTGAGTAGATGAGATCACCCAGGGAGAGCACGTGGTGTGAAAAGATCATAGACAGAACCTAAGAGGCAAGAAAGAAGGAGGAGGGGGAGGGGGAGGG
>NW_017731390.1:3836852-3893540 GCF_001890085.2 Hipposideros armiger | reverse complement strand
AAGAAGAAGAAGAAGAAGAAGAAGAAGAAGAAGAAGAAGAAAGGAAGAAGAAGAAGGAGAAGGAGAAGGAGAGGAAGAAGAAGAAGAAGGAGAAGAAGAAGGAGAAGGAGAAGGAGAAGAAGAAGAAGAAGAAGAAGAAGAAGAAGAAGAAGAAGATGAAAATCTGGAGAGTGACGGGGAGAATGAAATAAAAAGTGTTTCGATAAGGAGAGTGGTCCTCCCTCAACACCAAAGGCTCAGGGTGGCCGAGATAAGGACGAAATGTGTCATTTGATTTAAATACAGGGGCATTACTGAAAATCACGGGAAGAATAGTTGAGGTTAAGCAGACGATGAAGTGGAAGCATCTTGTCTCCTGAGTGGAGACAACTTGTTTCAAGTTTGGTTAAGACGCAGAGTGCAGCAGCGGGGAGAGAGATGGGCTTTTTGTTGTTGTTTTAAGAATCGATTGAGCGTATCTAAAATACTGATAACAAAGAGCCAATACCGAGGGAGATACAGGAAAGAGGGAGAAATCAAGTGAAACACACTCGAGGGGTGAGACCCAGAGCGATCCAGGGCGTATCGCGGGTCCTGAGATACGAGGGACACCTCTTCCATCACACACGAAGGGAAAGGAAATGGGGAAGCTGGCAGATTCTAGAAGTCTGGTGCAGAGCAGCCAAAGGACTTTCGGTTCGATGGCCTTTATTTATCTTTGTAAAGTTGGCCTGAAGTAAAGGAGTCGGCCCTGTATCGAGGTTTGAGGAGAGTGCGGGTTTGAAAGGCCGTTTGTTAAACCGGGGTGTGTGTGTGGGGGTGCAGGGGCGAGGCAGCCAAGGCTGATCCACGCTGGGGCCTCTCCGGGACACACATAGTGGAGCCCCGAGGGGGACGCCTTGGGGCGCTGCCATGGCAATAAACCTTGGGGTTAGGCCCACTGGCAATTTCAGCTGACCAGAGCCGCGGCGTTTTAACACATCTTTAGGGATTGCAGGTGTGATGCCAACCCGAGGCGTCCAAAACAAGACGAAGATGCCACGACAACCGGGCCTCGAACTGCGAAACTACACGTGACGCTACTGCCACGAAGAGCTACGGAGAGGACTACACGTCATCTTCCCGCGTCGCTGTCGCGGTAATAGGACGTTCTCCCGGAAGTGGGCTCCAGGTCGGGCAGTGAAAGTGGCAGCCGGTGTCCGCCGGGAGCCGAGCTGGGGTGGTCGCACCTGAACTATTTCTCTACGTTTCCTCTCGATCCTTCCAGAGTCTTCCAGGTCTAGGTAGTGAGGAAACGTCTCTACCGTCATGGGGGGCGGAGATCTGGTAAGTGAGGGAGGCCTGGTCTGGGGAGGACTGAGGCCGGAGACCGGCTGGGGGTGAGGACGGCAACTGATGGGGGCGGGAGTGGGTAGCCGTGGCAACGCAGCCTTGCTTTTGTCTGAGGGAGCCGTAGTTCTGGAGAGCGGACGGATCACTAAGGCCACAGAGGCGCTGGGCTGGGACTTGGGAAGGTGTGCCAGTTTTGTGGCCAACGGTGGCAAGTGGTGTTTGTCAGCGGGGACCCTCCCGGCTGGAAATTCTGGGGAGGCCCGGGGGCGGGGGTTGGAACTATGGCTAGGAAAGAAGGCAGATATCAAGGACGGATCACGCAGGCTTTATTTTGTATGTCTTGTTTTGGGACACATCTCTCTTCCTCAGCTAGTTCAGAGACTTGTCCTGAGCTGTATACAGTAGGGGTGTTTTTTTTACCCCCGTCTCCTCTCCCCTGAGTCATGTCCTGGGGTCCACTTTAAGCCTGAAGGGATCTTCATGTCCACTTTTCTGACTTATGCTTCTCCTTGAAATGCTGCATTCTGATCTATAGTGACCGCTTTCCTCTGAACTCACAAAACTTAATATGTTAAGTGGCAATTTCTCTTAAACTGTATAGTTCATTTGTAAGTGTCTATGGCCCCAAGTAGGGCAAATGACCCATAAGAGCATGATGCAAGATCAGAAAAATGCTAAGGTCTGGAAAGCATATAGCTAATTGAATCAGCAAATAGATCAATTTAGCCACCAGCCTAGTAATGGTTTTAGAGTTTCTTGGGCGTTATCAAGTAGAATGAGTCCCAAGACTCCATCAAGTTTCCTCTGATTTAGTGTATTCTTCAGGTAACTGCATTTAGGGACAGGAACGTTGTAATCCAGGGTTTTCCAGCCTCAATGCTATTGACATTTTGGGATGGGTAAATCTTTGTTTTTGTGTGTGGTCCTTTGCATTGTAGGATGTTTAGCAGCATCCCTGGCCTCTAGCCACTAGATGCCAGTACCACCCTTCTCCCCTAGTTGTGACAACCCAAAGTGTCTCCAAGTCTTACCAAATGTTCCCTCGGGGGCAAAATCAATCATGTTAGAGGAGGGAGAGGAAGAACAGGAGAACAAGGTTGGCAGGGGTTGGGGCATGGTGGGGAGGAAGGAAGGAAGGAAGGAAGGAAGGAAGGAAGGAAGGAAGGAAGGACTGGGTGACCTGATGAAGGGAAAGGAAGGATAGGAAGACAGAAAAAGAAAGAAAAGGGAGACCTCATTGACTGAACACCTTCCATGTTCCAGGTACCCTGTGTACATTTTCTCACTTAGACTTCTGAACTGGTCTCCTGGTCTCCAACCTTGGTCCTCTCTAGTCCATTCTTCACATGATAGCTAGTCATGCATCTCACCTGCATATGACTGTTTAGTGCTTTCTACTGTCAACAGAATAAAATCCAGCCCTTTGATGTGGTTTCTAAGGCCCTTAATCTGTTCCTTTCTTAGCTGGTTTCGTCTTGAGCCCCCTCCCCATCAGCTTACACTCCATCTCCAGCCACACTGAATTATTTGTGCTGTGTTCTTTCTTAACATTGGGCCTGTACCTGTGTGTGCTGTTCCCTCTGTTTGGAAATCTTTCCCCCTCCTCCCCATCCCTACATCACTGTGCTAATTAATAATTGTCCTTAGATGTCACTTCCTCCAGGAAACCTTCCTTCATTGGAAAGCTGAACCAGAGCAGTGGCTCATGGGGAGGAGGGAGAGGTGAAGCATTCCTTGAAGGTGAAGGGGAGATCAGGACTAAGGGGAGATGCCTGGGAAGCAAGGTTGAAACAGGTACAAGATGAGGTTGTAAACCATGCAAGTTTAAGGTAGGTTAAGTGGACTCAAGGAAAAGAAGGTTGTGTTCATAACAATGAATGCCCAGTGCCAAAGGCACTTCAGTTCTGTTGCCTTTCTGTAGAGTCTATATGTTCCCACCTCCCTGCCCCATTCCTCCTGTATTGTCATCACCAACTCTCGCTTCAGGCATGGCCAATGGAAGTCAGACTCATGCATCTCAGGTTAAAAGTATTTGAAGGGAATCCAGGAAGGGCCTGTTCATCCTGAAGCTTTATGTACTTGAACAGTGTGCCCTCCAATCCCAGCCCGGTGTGTGAGAGATTATTGGTTACCAACCTTGCCATTGTTAAAGATGTCTTGCCCTTGCATATGACTGCCTTAGCATGAATTAGGAAGGTATAGAGGGGTGGGTGGGGCAGGGCCAGTTATACTCATCACTCACACACTCCCTGAATTGTTTTCTCCCTCCTTTCATTTGCCACAGAATCTGAAGAAGAGCTGGCACCCACAGACCCTCCGCAATGTGGAGAAAGTGTGGAAGGCTGAGCAGAAGCATGAGGCTGAGCGGAAGAAGATTGAGGAGCTTCAGCGGGAGCTGCGGGAGGAGAGGGCCCGGGAAGAGATGCAGCGCTACGCTGAGGATGTCGGGGCTGTCAAGTAAGCCAGGAGCTGAGGGCGTGGTGGGGCAGTTTGGGTGGGAGGTGTCCAGGCATGTAGGAAACTCAAGGACTGGCCTGCAGGTGCTTCATCCAGTTGTTGCATAATAGATGCTTGAGAACATGGGTTTTGGAGTCCAACTGACCTTGGTTCTGAGGCTCCGTGTACTAGCATGTACTAGCCTAGCCATGTAACTGGGGGCAAGTTTGGGAGCCTTGGTTACCTCAGTAGGCCCAGAAGAGTGAGCGTACCCAGTTCCTAAGGTTTGTTGAGGATCGAATGAGATAATGTAAAGGACTTAGTGTAGGCCAACCTCATGGTAGATTATTGACAAATAAAAGTGACTGAGGATGATTGCCTCTACCTGCCTCTCAGTATGTGTCGAGGCCTTAGTCCTTTTTTTGTTTGTTTGTTTATATATTGCAAACTCAGTTCAGAGGGGCAGTGAGGTCCCATGGAAGGAGGTGTGGATGGTGTGTCTGTCAGTAAAAGCTGTGTAACCGTGGAGAGCCCCACTCGATTTTTCCCTACTTTAGTTTCCACTTATATAATATAGGATAGGAATAGCAGATAATAATTATCCTACCCATCACATAAAAAGAGGTGGGAGTAAATGTGTGTGGAAATGATCTCTCCATTGAATGGTAAGCTCCATGCTGGCAAGCGCCATGTCTTCCCTTGTGCCACGTGGAGTACCGTGTTTAGCCTGTGCTAGGTGCCTTGTGGTATGAGTCCTCCTCTGACCAGCTGTGGTTACCTGTCCCATGTGTTCAGGTTTTGTGTGTAGGTTTGCAGTGGTCTACGTTTCCTTTGATTATATATATATACTTTTTTTCTTAAACTAGGAAAAAAGAAGAAAAATTGGACTGGATGTACCAGGGTCCTGGTGGGATGGTGAACCGTGATGAGTACTTGCTGGGGCGCCCCATTGACAAATATGTTTTCGAGAAGATGGAGGAGAAGGAGGCAGGCTGTTCTTCTGAGACAGGACTCCTCCCAGGCTCTATCTTTGCCCCGTCGGGTGCCAATTCTCTTCTTGACATGGCTAGCAAAATCCGGGAGGACCCACTCTTCATCATCAGGTACTGTTGAGGGCCTGGGAAGGGGGTTTTGTTACAGAGATGCTTCGTAGAGATGTTATATAGCCTCTCACTTCACAGTTGGTTTCCTCTCAACCTTTTGTCTGTCATGTAAAAGGATTTGTCTCCATTTGGGCTTTGCAATGTTGGGAAGGAGGCTCCATTATGGGTGCCTGATATAGGCCATATGGGACGAGATTGGCAAATGGACCAGACTAGACTAGACCAAACCAGATTTATTCATTTACTGTTGTCCCTTAAACAAAAATAGGAGGTAGAAGCAAGGTAAGAAAGACTGGCAGCTTCTTGGAAATGTGGGGATATGTACAGAGTTGTTTAGGTGGGTGAACAGGCCCTCTTTCCCCATCTGCACCCCTCCTTTTTTTTTCTGCAGTAGAACCCTTTAAAAAGAAACTTTAGAATCTTATTTGAACATAACAGATCAAAATAGAGCTGCATTTTGGGTGCTAAATAAGATCATGCCGTATATATTATTTTGGGGGGGTTTAATTTGCAATATTTTATTTCAAGTGTGTAAGGTTAAACATTCAAAAATGGTTATTTGTTATTTATATTTCTTCTTTTGAAAATTATTTTAAAGTTATATGTTAAAGGTATTGCATATGTATATGTAAAGATATTGTACAGTATGTATACGCAAATATTTTCTCCCGTTTTGTTAGCTTCTTAATTAATTATGGTAAGATATACATAACATAAAATTTACCATCTTAACCATTTTTAAGTCTACATTCAGTGGCATTAAGTACATTCACATTGTTGTGCAACCATCATCACCATCTGTATCCAGAACTTTTCCATCATCCCAAACTGAAACCCTATATTCATTAAACAACAACTCCTCATTCCTTCCTCCCCCCAGCCCCTGGCAACCACTATTCACTTTCTGTCTCTATGAATTTAACTACTCTAGTTACTTCATGTAAGTGGAATTGAATCATATGGTAGCTGTCCTTTTGCAACTGACTTATTTCACTCAGCAAAATGTCTTCAAGGTCCATCCCGGGTTAGCATGTATCAGAATATCCTTTTTAAAAAAAAATTGCGGTGAAATACACATAACATTAAAATTACATTTTAACCATTTTAAGCGTACAGTTCAGTAGTGTTAAATGTATCCACCTTGTGCAACCTGTCAATCTCTGTAAGTTTTTCATCTTGTAAAACTGAAGCTCTATACCAATTAAGCAACAGCTCTTTATTTCCCCTTCCCCCCAGCCCCTGGGAACCACCATTCTGCTTTCCATTTTTATGAGTTTGACTACTCTAGGGACCTCATATAAGTGAAATCATACAATATTTGACTTTGTGTGACTAGTTTATTTCACTTAGCGTAATGTCTTCAAGGTCCATCCATGTTGTAGCATGTATCAGAATTTCCTTCCTTTTTAAGGGTGAATAATATTTCACTGCATACATTTTGTTTATTCATTTGACTGTGGATGGACATTTGGGTTAGTTCCACCTTTTGGCTATTGTGAATAATGCTGCTGTGAACATCAGTGTACTAATATTGTGAATCTTATTTTATAATCTACTTTTTTTCACCTAATCATTTATATCAAACATCTTCCTATGTCACTAACTATGCTTTTATAACATCATTTTTATGTCTATATTGTATGGATATACCATAATTTATTTTATTAATACTCTCTGAGTCTCTAACTTGTTTCCAAATTTTCATTGTTATAATAACTTGAAGGTTTCAAGTGACCTTCCTCGATTATTTCCTTACAGTAATAAATTCTTGAAACCAAAGAGCAAGTGCAGGCTGTCATAGGTGTGGCCAACTTGACCTCCAATTTACTCTCCTATTAACAACATAAGAGAGTGCTACTTCTTGAAAGAGGAATCCATTCTCTTTATTTCCCAGGTGGTTATCATGCTAAATAGTGGAGGTAGTATTGGAATGTTGCAGCCAGTTGATACACAGCAACCAATTGACACACAGGATGACACGCATTTACTTGACCAGTTGGGAATCCCTGAGCATGAAGTTTAAGAAGAAACAACAAACTAACTTTTTTTTTTTTTTTTTAAGCCCAGCTATCCTGCTACCTGTTCGCAGCTCAGCTCTGGCCGGGAATTGAAACCACTGTTGCTCAGAGCTCAAACTCTTGAGTGAGCTCTTAACCAACTGAGCCACTCGGCCAGCCCCCAAACTCACTTTCTTGCACCATAGGGAATCAGTGTGGACTTTCCCCACAATATTTAATCCCTTATGCAGATTTGGGGAAGATTTCTGGCTTCCACATCAAGTAGATTTCAACATAGGGTCTATCTTTTTTTTTTTTTAAAGATTTTTATTGGGGAATTGGGGGGATGGGAACAGTGCTGGGGAATTGGGGGAAGGGGAACAGGCAAGTTGTTGTTTTGTTCTTCGGTCTAGTTGTGGAGGACGTTGCTTCACTGGCCCAAGTTGGCACCATCATTGCGCTCTTCCCAGGCGAGGCAGATCAGTCTCCGGCTTCTGGACGGCCGCTCACTGTGGCTGCTGGCCACTCACTGTGGCTGCTAGCCGCTCACACTGGCTGCTGGCTACACATGGTAGTCCATGGCAACCCACTGCAGCAGGGGCTGCAGCCCACGCCGTCGCCGGCGACTCACGGCAGCCCAGCTCCAGGTTGAGCTGTTGTTCAGCATCTTAGCTGTAGAGGGCAGTGTCACTGGCCCTCATATGTGGGATCCGAACCGGGGCCCTCTGGCGTCCCAAGCCAGTTCTTAACCATCGCGCCACTTGGCCGGCCCACATAGGGTCTATCTTGTATTTTGAAAATAGATTGGTAAATAGAATTGTGGAGTGTATAATGAATGACTTAATATCCTTCCCAAAAGAAATAGTCATGATTTTTATAATTTTCTCTCTTTCTTTAGGAAGAAGGAGGAGGAGAAAAAAAGAGAAGTATTGAATAATCCTGTGAAAATGAAGAAAATCAAAGAATTGGTAAGTAATTCATCAAATAAGCACCAGGAGTATCTTTTAGGTACTTCACATGAGAACTCTCCACTTACTCTTACCTTACAAGAGGTTCAAACAGAATGGTTTAAAAATTTTTGTCTTTTAGAGACCTTTTCTTGGTGATTTTGTGTAGATTTAATTTATCAAGCTTAATTAAGCTTGATTTCCTTTTTTATGTCTTTTGGTTGGAAAAGCACCATGTGATATAATTGTTTTAGATGAAGAATGGTATGGGATATGCCTGTGTAAAGCATGGTCCTACAGTGTTTTCAGGAAGTCAGGTGGTAGAGTCTCCAGGGACCCTTCGTCATTCACATGACATATGTCAGCGGTTCTCAACCTTCCTAATGCCACGACTCCTTAATACAGTTCCTCATGTGGTGGTGACCCCAACCATAAAATTATTTTCGTTGATACTCTATAACTGTAATTTTGCTACTGTTATGAATTGTAATGTAAATATCTTTTTGTTTTCCGATGGTCTTAGGCGACCCCTGTGAAAGGGTCGTTCAACCTCCAAAGGGGTCGCAACCCACAGGTTGAGAACCGCTGTATTATGTGATTGTTTCTTGGATCAGTTGGTAAGGAAAATTTAAAGATTCATCTTATAGTCCTTGATTGCTTTCAGTGGAGTCTAAGTTCTTTTGACAGGTGGAAACTGCTAGGCAGTGGTTCCATGGACTGTTAAAAAAACACAAATTCCTAGTCCCACCCACCAGAGATTCTGTTCACTAGCCTAAGGCCCCTTTGTGCACAGCCAAGGTTAAGACCCTCCCAGTTGTTGACAGGGAAACTCTGATAATGTCCTGGCCCCACGCAGACCCACAGGCTAGGAGTCAGGTAGTCTATGCATAACTCAGTCCCCTCAGAAGGACTGACAGGGGTCTCAGTAATCTTGTGTGGTTATGTTTTGGGCATTTTATAGTTGCAAATGAGTCTGGAAAAAAAGGACAAGAAGAAAAAGAAGGAGAAGAAAAAGAAGCACAAGAAACATAAGCACAGGAGCTCAAGTAGTGATCGTGGCAGCAGTGAGGATGAACGCAACCGGGGGAGGTGAGCATGCGGAGGCGGGCCTCCCTCATCATGGATTCACTCACTCATTCATTCCATAGACACTAGCTGCAGTTTTAGTGGTGAACTTGTACACAGGCCCTGAGCCCACAGAGCTTGCCATCTAGCACCAGAGTTCCTTGGAGATCTTGGCATGGCTCCATAACAGAGCTGACCGTAGCCTTATAGGTCTTCGGTCAGACATCCTGGTTATGACTTTCGTCTAAGATGGTGATTCCTCCAAGACTAAAGCGAATTTTATGTAGGCTTTTTTCTTTTTTTTTTTAAATGTATTAATGGGCCCATCTAGGCCCATTCTGTGTCTTCTCTGTGGGAGCAGTCAGCACTGTCGCTGCTGACTCACTCTTAATCCCTGAAATAGCAGCACGAGGTGAGAGGAGAATGTGTTCAAGCGTTGGGGCTGAAAAGCTAGGCCCACGGTTTTTCACAGGAAAAACATGACTGCTGATGCATCTTCCAGCAAAGACAGTCCAAAT
Organism: Hipposideros armiger; assembly: GCF_001890085.2. NCBI lineage: Eukaryota > Metazoa > Chordata > Mammalia > Chiroptera > Hipposideridae > Hipposideros > Hipposideros armiger. The sequence goes on along the minus strand of NW_017731390.1, from coordinate 3,884,163 downwards.
AGAGAGACACATTCCCAAGTAATAGGTGGGAGGTGGGAAAGGTCACGCTTGAAACAGGAAGCACATTTCAGTACAAGAGATTTAAACTGGACCTTCGCGCACTTTCTTTTTCAATGAGTGTGTGTTTCTAATCCCTTAGATCTCAAAAGAAGATGGCAAATTCTTCCTCTGTTTTGTCCAAAGTTCCTGGATATGGCTTACAGGTAAGAATTGGGCTTCTCAAAGGGAGTGACGGTGGGACTGTGGAACAGGCCAACTTGACAGCCTTTTTGGATATAGAATGTTTTTAGCAGCCAATCAAACATTATGTGTGAGAGGAGAGTTTGAGTAATAAAGACTGGGGCTGCTGGGGAACAGGCCTCTTTCCTGTTCCTGAGCCTCTGACTGGCTGAGGGCCCTCTGAGCAGAGAGGCTAAATCACCAGTGGAGCATTTAGGCATTCTGCCCAGCCCTCTGCAAATAATTTCCATGAAATGTATACATTGAAATATACAGATTGATGACTTTTGACAAATGTACATCCCCCTGGATTCCTCCTTTTCCCTCAATATGTTTAACCTGAGGTCCTGTCTTTCCTGCTCTGCCTGTTACCCCTCCTTAAGCTGTAGTGAAGAGCCAAGCCAGCTTAGGTGGCTGAGTGGATATATTCGTTAAGGAAATCCTGAAGATAACTTTCCTAAGTTTGCATGGTTCTCTGTGAAGGGATGGGTTTACCCAGTTGTCTCCTTACAGAACCTCAGTGCTCATTCATTTTCTTGTTTCACTGCCTTTTCTCCTGAGCTGCTGAATTTTCCTATGACTAGCCTTTCTTCCTTTCCTTGATGATATAGATCAGGGGCTCCGACCATAGTCAGGGACTGCAGGGTCCTCTGATGGCTGAGCCAAAGGGAGTGCACGGGTGGAAAAATCACTCCAGGTCCAGAAGCTCCTCCCACTCACCTCCCAGACATGCCAGCAGGAAGAGCACCAGAGAAGCAGGGTCCCGAGACAGGAGGTCTCGATCCCCGGGCAGAAAGACACGGTCCCCAAGGCCAAGCAAACCGTGAGTGTGGGAAATTACTGGGAAATTACCTGTGCATGTGGGGGCCTGGTCACAGCAGGTATTTGCTTTTGGTGATGTTCATTCATTTTTTTTTTTTTAAAGACCTTTATTGGGGAATTGGGGGGATGGGAACAGTGCTGGGGAATTGGGGGAAGGGGAACAGACAAGTTGCTGTTGTTTTGTTCTTCAGTCTAGTCGTGGAGGACGCTGTTCCACTGGCCCAAGTTGGCACCATCATTGCGCTCTTCCCGGGCGAGGCAGATCAGTCGCCGGCTTCTGGACGGCCGCTCACTGCGGCTGCCGGCTGCTCACGCTGGCTGCTGGCTACACACGGTAGCCCATGGCAACCCACTGCCACAGGGGCTGCAGCCTATGCCATCGCCGGTGACTCACAGCAGTCCAGCTCCAGGTTGAGCTGCCATTCAGCATCTCAGCTGTAGAGGGCAGTGTCACTGGCCCTCATATGTGGGATCCGAACCGGGTCCCTCTGGCGTCCCAAGCCATTTCTTAAACCATCGTGCCACTTGGCCGGCCCTCATTCATTTTTTTAGATGTTTTTGTTATTCCCTTTATATCATTTTTTCCCCCCACCTCAGCTTTTTTTACCAGCTGAGGCCCCTAAAACTACATATTTATATATGTGGAATCTTTAGAGTGTGTTTAACATCAAATCTTACATATCTTTATGCCTTAGTTTTTCTTCTACTTCTGTCTTCTATTCTCTTCAATTTGGATTACAGTTCTGATAGTTAGCTTTTCTTCCAGTGTTTGAGGGACATGGTAAAAACCCCTGTATTGTAAAAGCTTTTCTCCTCTCTGCCCTCTGTGTCTGTTACAGGCACAACTCGAAGGTAAACAGGAAAGAGAGAGGCCGAACTAAAAGCCCATCTCCTAAAAAAGAAGTCTACCAAAGGCGGCATGCGCCTGGATACACCAGGTGAGTCAAGAGCCAGGAGATGACCTTCAAACTGCAGGCCTGAGCCTAAGAGTGGCCCAAACCAGAGCACGTGGACAATCTATATCACCTTTTTGCCCAACCAGCTTTTTAAATTCTTCTTGTCAACTTTTAACAATCTGCTTTACCTCCTCACCATATGAGGCACAGTAAAAGGACAAAGTGAGTAGTTTTGACTTAATAAACAACTAATTGACTGTCTCTCAATATCTGTAAACATGTAAATTCTCATTGATTTCCACAGAGAAGCTTTTCTTGAGAGTGTATTCCTTTCTTGAGGCATCAGCTGAAAGGCAAGCAGGACGCTCTCATTGAGGGCAGACATCCTAAGATGGATTCTGTGTTTGAGTTGCGTGTGGATTGGAAGAGATAGAGTACAGGTGTGCAGCCGTGGCATCTGGAGCTATGCCCATGAAAAGCTGTCCCTAGGAGTCTGGGTTGCTCTTAGGTAGAAGTTTAGATGAGACGGGCAACTTTTGTGAACTTCCTTTTACTGCACAAACAAATTGGCTGCACATTGGAATCACCTGGGAAACTAAAAAAAAATCCCATTACCCAGCTACAACCCAGCCCTGTTACGTTGTAATCTCGGGTTGGACTCAGACCATCAGTATTTTTTTTTATTTTATTTTTTAGCTGAGCCATCCTGCTACCTATTGGCAGCTCAGCGGCTGCTCAGCTTGGGCTGGACTCTATTGGGTTGTCGGAAAAGTCATGACGCATTTTTGCAACGAAAAACATAGAAAAAATACGTCATGACTTTTCCGACAACCCAATACAACCTCTTATATTCACTATGTTGTTAGAATAGAGGTGGGCCCTAATGCCCCTTTTAACTCTTAATTGCCTGACTCCTTGAGTTTCCAGAGAACAGAAACTTTTTTAAAGGGTTTAAATCTTACTGGCAACTTTCAAAAATATTTTACATATTTCTCTGCTTTCTCAGACACAGTACATTATGCATAATTTAATCTTTTATTGGTGACACTGGGTCAGTTCTTTGGCTGTGCTATAATTCATGCTGCTCTTAGAGAGGGACGAGCATGAGTGTGTGTATTTTTTAATATATTTTAAGGCTCTTGATCAGCACATGACTATGCTTTCTCAGATCCTGCTTTGATTTTGTCTCTTGCCATATGACATTATTGAATTTGCCTTATTTTGTGAGTCTTTCTTATTGCCCTTAGAATTTTTGTTGAATTTTGTGATTGAAAAGGAGTTAAAGCCCTCAAGACCCAGGGGTAAAAACAAAGAAACTTGAATGAATGCATGGATTTAGTGATATCTGTTTTGTTTCAGGTAGTTGAGGTTGCTTTATGTAACTAAGATGATGATAATTAAGACAAAAAGAGAAAAATTATTGCTGTAAAACCTTTTTTTAGCACTATTTAATCAGTGTTTCTCAGATTGAGAGACACTGGATAGTTCCTCAAGGACCTAAGAGTTCTGTGAGAATTTAAAAATCTTTGTGTTTTCTTTTGTGTGTGTGCTTTTTTTCCATTGGTGATCTGAAACAACTTTTTTACCAGCTGAAAAGGTGAAGCTTCTCTTGCAATGAGAATCACAATCTAAAGCAGTTTTTATATAGACTAAGACAATTGTTTTCTTTTAAAATTTTTTTGGGGTTTTGTGGGATTTCCATTTAATTTATATTATTTTTCACTGCTTTCTAGATTTCTTACAGGCAACACAACATGTTTTTAAAGATTTTGTTGAATTGGGGGAGGGGAACAGCATTGGGAAATTGGGAAAGGGGAACAGAAAAGTTGCTATCCTTTTTGTTCTTCAGTCTAGTTGTGGAGGACGTCGCTTCACAGGCCCATGTTGGTATTATCATTGCGCTCTTCCCGGGTGAGGCATTCGCTCACCGGCCATTCGACAGCCGCTCACGGCGGCTCACAAAAGCTCACGCCAGATGTTGGCCAGCCCCACTGCAGCCTACGCCCTCACCGGCAACTCACGGCAGCCCAGCTCCAGGTCGAGCTGTTGTTCACCATCTTAGCTATAGAGGGCGCAGTGTCACTGGCCCTAATGTGGGATCTGAACCGGGGCCCTGCTGCTCAGAGCTGGCATCCCAAGCCAGCTCTTAACCAACGCGCCACTTGGCCAGCCCTTGTTGACATCTCCTATCCAGTGTTATCTTCTCTCCCATTCTTTTCGTGGTTTTACAAATTTAATTAGTGGGATTTTTTAAAGGGAGCATGTCATTTCACTATAAATAACAATGTCAAGTTTTAGTATCTTAAGTTTATTTCTCAAAATTGGGCTCCCACTCCCTCATGGAGCTCTGATAATAATTTGTCCTTTTAAAGGGGATGTGTATGTCACACCCATTTGAGAATGGATTTGGATGTCTGACAGTGCTAAATAGTGATTGAGCTGGTTCATCACCTCTGCTCCTTGCTCTAACTTCATTTGCAGTGAATTCTAGGAAAGAAGACCCACCTATTACTTTCTGAGATGAAACTGAATTCTTCAGGCATCTGGCTTCTAGTCTGGTGCTGAAGTGGTATGCTTATGGGCTATGTCTGTGCATTTCTCAGCATCTCCAGTGGGTAGATGGTAGATGTCAGCAGTCACATGCATAACTTAGTCCTCTGTTCTTCTATAAGTTGTTGAGCAAAAAATTGGAGTATTTTATATTTAATATTTTAGAATCCTTCACTAAAAGTGTTTGAAATTTGGATTAAACCACCTGACCAAGGTAAGTTTGGCACTGGGCTGGGCATGTCTGTGGAAAGAGAGCAGTGAGCTAGAGAACCTGTTCTCCCTGAGGTGGTTCTATTTTTTTTGCCGGGAGAGAAGTAGACTTGATAGGATGGTTTTTGTATTCAACAGAAAGCTCTCATCAGAGGAACTAGAGCGAAAACGACAAGAGATGATGGAAAATGCCAAGTGGCGGGAGGAGGAGAGACTGAACATCCTCAAGAGGCATGCTAAGGATGACGAACGGGAGCAGCGGCTGGAGAAGCTCGACTCCCGGGATGGGAAGTTTATCCAGTGAGTGCATCTTCTTCCTGCCTAACGGCTTTCCTGGCAATGCTCCCAAGGAGGCAGTTGGGCATCTGATCTGATTCATTCATTGTGTTCCCAGTGTTTCTGTGTTTGTGAAGAGAACACGCAGCTCAACCTCTAGACCACCTTTGTATAATACTAACTCTCACCTCCTGGCCAGACAGTGGAATGTTTTTTATTGGATGAAAAGTAGTATTTTCATCCAATCTCTTTGGCCTTCCTTTTAAATAAGAATTCATGGCTTAGGAATCCTTTTTCTAGTGAGGCTTTGATTTATTTTCCAAAACAGAGAAATTTTCCCTTAACGAAAGTGGTTTGAAAAATTGAGTTCCAGATGGAGTCACTCTAACGTTATCTATATGGGCTTAAAAGAGCTTGTGTTTCTACAGCTGCTTTGTGGCTAATAACCTGTTTCTTCTAATTCTGCTAATAGTTGACCAGTTGACACGTTTGTTACAGTTGCCTGTCTTCTCTCCCTAGCCGCATGAAGCTAGAAAGTGCATCTACCTCCTCCCTAGAGGATCGGGTAAAGCGGAACATCTACTCTCTACAGAGAACCTCAGTAGCTCTGGAGAAGAACTTCATGAAAAGATGAAAACCATCCCCCCTCTCTTCCTGGTTTTCCTGAATCTCCCAGGGAAACTGCTGACCCCTTAAAAATTCTCTTTATAAGAGTTCACGTGACTTCTTCCACAGATGTCAAACCACCACTGTTCAAAGTGACTCTCCTACATCGATTCCAGAAACAGCTACTTCTTTTGAGAACTAGTGTGACTTACTCTATGGGACCCTCAGTAACTTCTGCTGGGTGCAGAGTGTGTTTTAACTGTTTGTAATGGGTGGACACTGGACCGTGTAGATGTGAGCGCTGCTCCTGCTCTGGAAGGCTGCTCCCTGTGGTCGTGATTCTTATTATGCCACTTTCCTCCCACCTGTGTGAACAGACCTGCCCCACCGCTTCAGTATAGATCAGACCTTTTAGAAAACTCCGTCTCCAGAGTCAGTCACCCAGATAGCTTGTGCTTACTGGGGTAAATGAACATTTACTCCATTTAGTAGATATGTGACAGAATGATACCAGGTTAGGACAGAGCCAAGGGAATGGCAAAGAATCTGAAAGGGGAAACAATATAAAACAATCCATAAATGAACTGTTGAACCATTGGAGTATCTTTAAAACTGTAAACGTATAGTGTGTATATGTATAAATGTATAATTTTTATATGCTTTTAAAAAAGTTAGCTTTGTGAGAATATATTGTTTGGTAAGTGACTTTACTATGAAATGGAAGCACATTGTATTTTGTAATCGAGTAATACAGTAAGGCAGTCAGCTTTTTTTTCCTCTGTGAATACAGCTAGTTTAGCAGGGGCCTGAGTTTATTAAAAAGATCTAGGGTATCCATCCTTTTACATTTCTTAGAGTCTTCATGTAGGCAGTGCAGTGGTGAAGTCCAGTGATTTTAGAAATTAGGGCCAAATTGCCAGTATGCTCTCTGGCTCTTAAAAGCAAGTAAAATGGAAGCTGTTTATTTCATGGCTTCCCTTTTATCATGTAGTTATTACCATTCTAGATTTTCAGGAGTTGTTTGCTACTATTTTTAGTCAGGTATTAAAAAAAAAACTCCAAAACTGATGGGACCAATCTCTTGTCTTTCTCCTTTCCCTTCTCTGCTCTTTCACCAGAAGCCCTCATTTGACACATGAACTCCTCGGCTCTCTTGACTCACACATTAGCTGCACTAGCTCCTTTTCTGCTAATTCCTCATTCTGCGTGAAACAAATTTGAATTTATATTTTTGAGCACTTATGATGCCAGGCACTGTAATACTTAAAACCCAATCTTTCCCCAGAGTGAAAGTAATATACACTTGTTATTCATTTAATCACCCCATCCTGCTCCCCTATTTTAGGGTTAATTATGTCTTTTATTATATTACTTGGTAATAAAGACTACATTTATTTTTGTAACTTTAAAGAGTGACCATGTGCTGAGAACCGAATTTACGAATTTCTATACAGAACACTATTGACCCATAATTTGTGTTGAATATATGGAGATCCTTGGTCCAAAAGGAATTATGTAATAAAGTGTGGGCAGTTTACTCAAAGATTTCATGAAGTGAATCAGAATAAGACGATTATGACTCTCCGCTGTAGGACAGGTGTCTTAAGATGCCAGCGGTCTCTTAACTCGACCCTTTGGCGGGAGGAGGCCGGCAGCAGGTGGGTGAGTGTGGGACCCATTCATAAAACTCAGGGAGTTCTCGGCCGGCTCTTCTCATTGGCCCTTGGGGAAAGAGGCGTGTCCCGCGGGTAGAGCGCGCCTCAGGCCCAGGGGAGTGGGAAGATCCACGCTTGGGTGGGGCGAGGGGGCGTTCCTTGGTTTTCCCGGCAGGACTTCCTTTTTCCCTTGCTGTGTTCCTCCTGTTTCCCCCGGGGTGGGATGGTACGTCCCACCCTCTTCGCATTCCCGCCCCTTCTCCCCTCCCGAGCAGTGGCGCTGCCGCCATCTTGGCATGTCAGGTTGAGGGAAAGAGCCAAACCCTGGCTTCGCGGGGTCTGGACAGGCAGCCCCTCCCGCGGTAGACAGCGAGACCCACCCAAACCTCCCACCCTCCCCGCTCCGGTGCGGGGCTTTGAAGCGCGCGGAGGCCAGCTCGGTTCCTGTCAGGCCCGGGGAGGAGGGGCGCGCGGGGAGGCCGCTGCCTCCCCGGGACCGGCTGTACCACCCCGGGGGGGAGGATAGGTCCTAGTGACTGCAGGGCGGTGGCACAGCTCGGGGGCGGGGTGCGGAGCAAGCCGGCCATCTCCCTGGGGGCGGGGCGGGAAGGGCGGAGCGTTGGGCGGACGGAACCACCGGGGCGGGGTGGGGAGGTAACGGGACGGGCGCGACCATGGCGCGGTGAGGGAGCGGAGGTGGGGATCGGTCCCGGGGAGGCCTGGGGCCGCTGGCTTGTGCGCCTTCTCGGTCGCCCCCCCTTTCGCCGCCGCCGCCGCCGCCCCGGGCATGTCGTCCAACTGCACCAGCACCACGGCGGTGGCGGTGGCGCCGCTGAGCGCCAGCAAGACCAAGACCAAGAAGAAGCATTTCGTGTGCCAGAAAGTGAAGCTATTCCGGGCCAGCGAGCCGATCCTCAGCGTTCTGATGTGGGGGGTGAACCACACGGTAACCAGCTCCCCCGCGCGCTCCCACGCCCCCCGCCGCCCCCGGCCCTCGCCCCACGGGCCCTGCCAGGGACGCCTGCAACACGTCTCCAAGCCACTTGCACGCCCACCCGACCCTTGCACGCCGTCCTGGCCGGTGTGCACTCAGCGCCCCCGAGGCCTGGTGTCTCCGTGGTATGCTGTCGCCGCCTCCCCTTCCCTCCAGCCCCTCTGGCTTCCCGCGTCTGGTATGCTCAATTCGGGCCGCCCCTGGAACTCATTGGCAAGGCCTGGGTGCGGTGGAATCGCTTTCATCCTCTCTCCCTCTTTTCTCACCTCACCCTGTTTGTTGCATGTGTTTCCCCCCTTGTTCCTTATAACCCGCTGCCCCCTCACTGACCAGTTGACAGGGCAAGCATTGGCCTGCCTGACTATTCCTCTGTTTCTGGTCATTTGGTTGGTGTGACTGCTCCAAGTTTACCACCCTCCAGACCTGCTTACCCCTGACTATGGAAATCATCCCTGGGTTTCTTTTTTTTTCTTATTGAACAAGATGTATCAACTGGAGAAACACAGGCTTGCTTGAACCACAGACATTTTACCAAGGTCTTCCTGGGTTAGGGAGAATAGAAAATGTAACCATTTGAGGGAAGGTGAGGCCCGATTACAAAGACTATTCTTAGAAATAATGTGTCTTCCTTCCTTCTCCGTTGGTGTTCATGTCAAAGATGTTGACTTCTCATTTGTTGAGCTTTCTATTGTATGCTCATGACAGGTGTGATAATGGATGGTGATTAAGATGAGAGAGAGATCCCCTGGATCCTTGGGGGTGCTTTGAGATTTTCCAGTAGCCCCTTCAGGAAGTTGGAGGCGGACACTGTTTGAGCTGGAAGACTTTGTTTATGTCCTGGTTGTTTAAGGTCTTTTTTCTTCCTCTTGTAGCCACTTACTTCTTGCATTCTGACCCTTTGATTGTTAAGTCCCTACACCAGGAATGAGTATAGGAAGTAAAAGGACCTGAAACACCCAACTTCACCAACTAAAAGTCTGAAATGAGGAAGATGAAGCTCTAATGGCTTGGATTTCCTGTGGATTTCAGTTATTTAGTCTCCCTGACTTTTCTGAGCACTTGAAATTGCTTATGAGACCAAATGATGACAGAGGGCCCTGGGGCCAGCAAGAGTTTTTGCTTTGTTTTGATAGAGGAGCCTGTGGCTGGAGATTGATGAACTGTAGTCTGAGCCAGGGTTTTAGATCTTTACCATCTAATACCGAAAAGCACTTGTGTGTGGTGAGGTCTTTGTTGTTGTTGTTGTTGTGTTTTTTTGGTCTTGGGCAGGTTACTGTTTTCAATACTGAGGTGAGGGTCCTGGCCAGGGTAGGGAGTACACTGGTTTAATGCCCAGATCCCTGGGAGCTGTTTCGGGCCAATAATCCAGCAGAGTTTGTTCCTCCTGGTTCCTGCTGCCTCGGGTCATTTGACAACATTGCAAGGGAAACTGGGTCATCAAAATGTGAACCCTGTGTCCCTGCCTAGAAGTCAGCCCTTGATTTTGTTCCGCATCCTACTTCTCACTAGAAAGCATCCTGACTCTGCAGAGAACTGGTAGAGGTCTGAGAATCAGGAATATTACAGCTAGCAGTAAGAGACCTTGGGTCCCTTATTTTATACATGAAGAAATGGAGGCCCCGGGTTGAGGATTAGCTCACCTATGGTCACACCAAAGGATGCAGCTCATTGATCAGCAGTGTGTGCTGTGTTGGCCAGTGGTGGTGCTTGAGTGGCAGGTCTCATTTTTTAGCCTCCTGTTCCTTGTCCTATCTCTCAGCCAAGGACAGTTGGGAATTATAGTCTTGTTGGAGAACCTACCTCAATGTATGCTCAAGTGTGTGTGCCTGTGCATGCCAGTCCATGGGAGTATGTGTGGTGCTTGGTTTTCGGATAGGCAGGTTATCAGTCTGCCCAGGTGTGGGCATCAGGTGGGAGCCTCTGAGTGGCAGATGAATAGGTATCTGTGATTCCTACTCTGTTGGACTAGGCAGTCACTGTCTTTCTTTGCTGACTTTAAGAAAATTTGTTTGATGGGTAGCTGGAAAGGCATTGACTTTAAGTAAGACCCATGCCTCTGGGTATAATGAGTGAGCACCTCAGGGAAATGCTCTGGACAGGCCAAGCTTCAGAGGTCAGTTAGTCCCAAGTTTTATTGCTTCAACTCAGCCTGCAATAAGTCTAGTACTTCAAGGTCCCCATCTGGGAAATGGAGGCATCTCCCCAGAAGAAGAGTATAAAATCTTGCAGTGCTCTAGGGCAGCGGTTCTCAACCTGTGGGTCGCGACCCCTTTGGAGGTCGAACGACCCTTTCACAGGGGTCGCCTAAGACCATTGGAAAACAAAAAGATATTTACATTACGATTCATAACAGTAGCAAAATTACAGTTATAGAGTATCAACAAAAATAATTTTATGGTTGGGGGTCACCACAACATGAGGAACTGTATTAAGGGGTCGCAGCATTAGGAAGGTTGAGAACCGCTGCTCTAGGGGATCAGGATCACATTGTTCTTAGTGGATTGCTAGCCTTTCTTGGAGGTTACCTAACTTCAGAAGGCCACTGTTGCAACTTTTTACAATCTAAGGTTTCAGATACCACCTTTTCTTTGATTCTTTAGTTTCTCACCCATTTAGGTATTCAGGCCATGATGGTGTATGAGATATAAAGGATGGATGTGTCTTTATCTACAGTAAAATTAGTTACTCTCTCATGAGGTGGTTGATTACTTCTAGGTGGGAAAAGAGAGGCCTTTGAGCTCAGTGCTGTAACATGAGCTACTCTCCTAAATGGGTGCAACCCATGGACTTGATGGAGGAAGACTGTGTAGGAAACAGGGAGAAAAATCAGAAGACTTTGGATCTGTCAGGGGAGAACTAATAAAGAGAAGAAGCCAGTGTTTTAGTGGGTGAAAAAATTTCAGAGGGTCTGGAGTTAGGGAAGAGATGACTTTGGAGAGTGGCATGGAGACCAGAGGAGGCAGACTTGGCTTGATAACCAGTTGGCCATTTTGGGAACTAGGTATGTGTGAAGCTTCACCCAGATAATCAGAAGGAATAGGAGCAGTTGATGGTAACTATGTTTAACCATTTGGGAAGCTGCCAGACTTGTTTTTCAAAGGGACTGCACCTTTTACATTTCCTCCAGCCATGTGTGGGGGTTCCAGTTTCTCCACATCCTTGCCAACACTTGTTATTGTCTTGTCTTTTTTATTATAGCCATCTCAGTGGGTGTTAAGTGTTATATCATTGTGATTTTGCTTTGTGTTTCCTTGGTAACTAATGATGTTGAGCATCTTTTCATGTACTTATTGGCCATTTGTGTATTTTCATTGGAGAAATGTGTATTAATATTATTTGCCCATTTTAAAAAAAACTTTTTTGCTTGTTTTTAAATTGGGTTATTTCTCTTTTTGTTATTAATTGTAAGAATACTTTATATATTCTGGATACCAGTACCTTATTAGAGATATGATTTGCAAATTTTTTATCTCATTCTTTGTGTTGTCTTTTTCACTTTTCTTGATAGTTTCTCTTGAAGCTCAAATTTTTAATTTTGTTGAAGTCCAATTTATCTGTTTTCTTTGGTTGGTTTTGCTTTTGGTGTCATATCTAAGAAGGCTTTGCCTAACCCCAAGGTCATAAAGATTTTTTTCCTGTATTTTCTAAGAAAAACTTAATAGTTTTAGCTCTTACATAGATTTGTAATCCATTCTGAGTTAATTTTTGTATGTGGTACGAGAAACAGATTCAGTCTCAAATCTATTCGTTTCTCTCCCATATTCCACCCCCATTCTGTCCATGCATTTTCTTTGCTTAATGCAGACCCAGAACCTCCTTTACCTGATTTTTTCTCTTGCTCTGCTTCTTTATAAATCATTAGTAAATATTTCTGCTCTAGTGAGGCCTTTGATGAATTTGTCCTTCAGCAGGCCTTCCCATCTCATAGAGAACAATGGGACTCAAACAGGAGGAGAAGAAAAACCAAGGTATAAAAAGGAGGAATAAACCCAGGGGTGAATTTGTTGGACCTGTGGCTTTCTGGTTTTGCCTTTCCTTTTCTGGAGTTTCAGATTTTGCTTGAAACTCCTTGGTATTGAAAATGTGGTTCCCAACACATCATGTTTTCTGATGGTGGCAGGTAACAAATGATTGTCAGTGGTGGCCAACCCATTGCGGAGTCACCCACAGAACCCTGGGGCACGTCAGGAAGCCTGCATGCCCAACCCATGCCTCCTAGATAACAACTGAAGGTCACACAGGGAAGTGGAGGCTTCTGGAATCAATAGTTTACTAGATTAGAACTGATGGCTGAATTTTCATCTCCAGTAGGATCAGCACAGAGTGAACTCTGCTTCTAAGTTGTTCCTCATTCAACTTGGTTAGCCTCCTCATTATATATGCTAATGGCTCATGGAGTTAATCATGTGGATAATCCAAAAGCCACTTAGATGACATGAGATACAACAGACTTACTACCATCCTAATAATGTTGTATTTAGCATGATACTCGAATGAGTTTGCATTCCACAACTGCACTTCTCCTGAAGGTAAAAGGTTAGCCCAGAAATGTGATAGATAGTAAAGGAGATAGCATATTTTCCTGAACACTGCTTTAGTCATGAACTTTCATGCTCCGAAACTTTTAGTCACTCCCCTTTATCCACCAGATAAAATGTATCCTCTCCCTGGCATTTAAGATTCTTTACAGTCTGGTTATAACCTCAACAGTTAACCTTAATCTTCTTTCGCATCCTCCAGACCATGAACCTTTGGCATGGTCACACTAGCTGTGCTGTCTCTTTTTGTCCTTATCCTAATGTTAGCCATCCTTTAGTCCCCTTGCCTAGTCATTCATCTATCCAGACAACATCTATTGTGCAACTATGTGCCAGTTGTGCTAGGGACGTAAAAATGGGCAAGATAATCTCTTCCTTTGTAGGGGCTCACAACCTAGTGGAGAAATTAAACATGTAAACAAATAATTACCCAAATGAATGTGATATTTAGGATATAAAGAGGCACAAAGGAATGAATAATTAATTAATCGTGGGGAAAACAGAGATGCGCTTGCAGAGGAAGTGTCATTTAGCCAGAGCTTGGATGATTCTCTTAGCTTTATTCCTTCTATTCTTGCTGCCACAGTCTATTAACCTGAACTATTGTAATGGCCCCATAAATGGTCTTGCCCTTTCTGATCCATACTTGATTTTGTTTCCAGAATTACCATCTATATCACCCATCTTATCATGTGAATTCCCAGACTTGAACCTGAGAGGACTTCCCATTACCTTCATAGTCAAATCCAAATTTATCGTATAGTGGTCAAACCTAAGTTCAAGTCCAGGCTCTGCCTCATATGATTAGTAAAGCTTTGGAGTAATGATTTTTCTCTCTGAGCTTCATTTTCCTTTTCTATAAAATGAGCACAACACTTTCCTTGCAGATTATTAGGACAGAGGCAAGGAAAGGAAAGCACTACCTTAGTCAAGAGAACTATCCATGAGAAGGATTGCACAGCACAGTATGAAGAACCCAGGTGTGGCCCCAAACAGACCTGGGAGCAAATCCTGACTCTGCACATATTGTCTGTGTGACCTTGAGCAAGGTACCCTGAACCTCTTGCAAAATCAGATTAGTAATACTTTATGTGACTATTAAGTATTAGAAATAATAGCAGTGAACAGAATATATGTGATATTGTGATACAGATGATATGTAACATACAATAATATAAAGCACCGGCCACTTATAGACATTCAATAAATAGAAGTAGCTATTATTTATTAATTGATTGTATGCTAGGCTGTTCACCTGTCTTTCCTGTATTATCTCCCTCTACTTCTTAGTACCTCTGTCCTACTCTGCCACCCTACAGACTCCCCTCTCCCAATACCTAAAATGGGCAATACATTCACAACTCTGAGTCATGGTTCTGACGCTTCCCATGGCCTGGGATTCCCTTTCTCTTATTTTATTTATTTATTTGTGAACTACCCTCTTAGGCCTTCCTCACATTATTTCTCTGTGGTTTCCTCTAGCAACCAACTCTCTCACTCCTACTCCCAGTCAGAATCAACCATTTCTTGATCCGATTTTCCATCTCCCTTTATTCATAACTCCATAGCACTCATCACATTGTGTTAGTTAGAAAGGACAGAGGCCATGTCCTTTCATTTTTTTGTACCCCCAGCTTCTGGCACAATACTAGCATATGGTATGGCCCTCAATACATTGAGGAGAAGCAAACTGAACAGAAGTTTGGCAGAGTCTGAGCCAGATCAGGAAAGATTTTAAAAGCGAGACTAAGGAATTAAAACTTTACGCTGAGGTTTATGAGGAGCCATGGAAGATTTTTAAGCCGGGGTGTAACATGATCTTGTAGATTCTTCCAGTGTCAAGTGCCCTTGGCAATACCAGGAGGGGCATTAGGTGCCCTGTTTCTACCCTGATGTGTGAGGCCTGCAGTCTGACTCTCTGACCATACTAAACTCACCCTTCTCTGAAGCTCAGCTCTTCTTGATGTGTCTGTCCTTATGTTCTCACTTACTTGTATGCCACTTAACTTGGAGTTTCACTGTATCATGGGTTTGTCTCATCTCCCTATTAAAAGGATAAGCCTCCTACTTTTGTGTGCACGCCCCCTCCTCCCTAACATGAAATGAAGCTTGTAGTAGGTATTTCAGCAAGTGCTTCTTCAATTGAAATTGAATAGGACTCTCTGTGGATATAAAATTTAGCACAACTAAAAAAAAAAAGGTACAGTTAATCCCTAGAGTGAATCATCTACATGTGGTCCAGTGGAATGAGGGGTGAGTGTACATAGTTCAGATCTATGGAATGCTCACCAATATATCATCTCAGAGAGTTCCTGCTTTTGGGTTGTATAGTCAAGAACAGAGAGAAAATGAGAACTAAACACTGACCGACTTACCACCATTCAAACTATGCTGCAAAGAGTTACACGGGATTAATGAATAGAGCATTCCTGAATCACTCCTGTTAGAATACTTCAGCCTGACTAAAGGGCAATTGACCCCTCTCAAGCAAATGTTCTAGTCTTTTCTAGTACTGCCAGCACCCCTGGCCTTGGCACCGAGTTTGGATATTAGACTAACCCAGAATCAATTAGTAGGAGATACTAGAATGTTTTGGTATAAAACCATACTCTTTGAGTCAGTTGTATGTTCTTTCTAGCATGACGGTATGAGCTAGAAAATGCAGACTTGCATAAGAGCCATGAACTTCTTTAACTCTCAGAGCCAAGTTTATATGCCAGGAAAAAGGAAGTAGGACAGCTACCATGAATTGTTTCTGTTGGCAGAAAAACAAGGAAGTGGAATGGTTTCCTTCATAGGTATACACTTAACAATCAGGTTCCCTGGTGAGCACCCCCTGGAATGGGAATTGGCGTGGCTTTTTTTTTTTTTTTTTTGTGGCCTTGTAGCCAGTGGCAGCATCACAGATCTGGATGCTGGGAATTTTAAGTGTACAGTTTGATGCATTTGGACAAATGTATATCTTTTCATGTAATTATTACCCCCAAACAACATATAGAACATTTCTATCACCCTAGACTCACACCCCTCATGTCTTGCAGTTAACTCCACCCAACCCAGGCAACCTAGTGGATTTCTCTCACTATAGGTTCTTGTTCTAGAATTTCATATAAATGGAATCATACAGGATATATTCTTATATCTATGCCAGTCAGTTTTTCCCACCAGTTTACTGAGTCTTTGCCCTGCTGCCCACTTATAATGCTACCCTACTGCCCCTCCCACGCCCCATACACTTCTGTGCCTTCCTTAATTTCCCGGTGAGCCAGTTGGGTTTTTCACCAACTCTGGGAAGGTATTCCCCAGCCCAGTTACTGCATTAACTTGTACTTCCTTCATCATCTGACATTTCTAAATAAAAAAGGTTTGGAACATAAAAGGGGCAGCAAATTAAATGCCATTTCCCCCCATTTATGCTCCTGGAGGAGTCCTAATGACTCTAGGTTATTCCCTCACTGCCACATGGGGCCTCATTGAGATAATAGGATTTGCAAGGAAAGTATCTGGGAGACACAAGGCTGTGCTCTCCCTCCCCCCTATCCATTAAGTCAGGACTAAGGTTTCCTCTGTAAATCCTGAATGCATTAGTGGCAACTGGGTTGAGGGTCAAATGTCAAATACTCTGCTGTGATGAGAGAGGACATCTGTGGCTAATTAGACCACTAATTGGCAAACTGGGGATGGGGAAGCACAGGATTTGCCTTCTCAGCACTGCACCAATGGGAAGCCAGCTCCCTGTCCAGGCTCCAGCTCCCTGAAGGGGAATGAAAGATAATGAGGTTCCTTTGCAGTGAGGGCAAAGCACCCTACCCCATCTCCCCCAGGTCAGCATTAAGGCAGAACACAGCTTTAGGAACTGGCCCTGCATTAATCAGGAGAGTAAGAGTGAGCCGGTTGCCAGATGTTACCTCTCCTGCTCACTTTAAATTTAATCCTTTACTTTGGAGATGAGTTACACACCCAGCTCTTTTCCTGCCCCAGGCTGATTTCTTGAATGACCCACAATTTGTATAAAGATGTTCAAAGCCCTCAATACCCATGTAGGTTTGGTGATATTTATTCGTTGATCCATTCATCATTGCATTTGACAAGTATTTATATAGTACCTGCCATATGCAAGTCATAGGGTCAAGCACCATGGAGCCCCCAAAGATCAGTTAGATGATCTTTGCTATGATATGGTCTTGCCTAAGTATTAACTACAATACGAAGGAGGCTGTGAAATGGCCAAAAGATGGACACACACAATGTTTCGGGAATTCTAAGATGGGAAAGAACATTTATGGTCTAGAGAGTCATGGAAAGCTTCATGGAGGAGTTGCCTTTCTGAGCTGAACCTTATCAAGTGGGGAGAATCTCAAACGGTGGAGATGAGGCTGGGAAGTTATTTTAAGAGAAGAGCAGAAATAAAGACAGGAGGGAATCCATGGACATGTTTTTGGTGAGATGTATATTGTTTCTCTGAGACAGGTGGCCTCCTGGCTGAGAATCTCACTTTCCCTTGCTTTGCAGATCAATGAGTTGAGCAATGTTCCTGTTCCTGTCATGCTAATGCCAGATGACTTCAAAGCATACAGCAAGATCAAGGTGGACAATCATCTCTTCAATAAGTAAGCTGCCTATTGAGTGGGCTCAGGTTTTGTGGGCAGTCCTTTCCTTCTACACAGAGAGCCTCTGAAACCCGGTGCAAGGTGGGGCCAAGCCAGCACCTGGCATGGTGTGACAGCAACACCTGGATCACAGAGCTGAAAAACTGGCTGGAAAAATATATTCATTATGTGTCTCCCTGTTGTCTTGTCATCTCACTCCTTTATCAGCCTACCTCCAGTGTCCCTTGGGGCATGTGGCTTGGCCCAAGGTGATTCATCTAGGGCCAGTTTAGGAAGAAGTGAGCTGCTCAGGAGCTGAGATATCTAGTAGGTAGCTGACAGCAGTGTCCCTATCTTGATCTTAGTCTGAGGCAAGAAGATGCCAGCCATGTTCCTGGCCTGGGATGCAGCCAAGCTCTTTTCTCTCCAACTGGTGTGTGAACAAGAGGCTGAGCATGGTGCCCCAGGGCGAGGGCGCTATCCAGTTTAATTTTTCCCACTTTTGTTCATTGTGGTTTATTGGATTAACGCTGGTGTTTGAAGGTTGTCTCGGGCTTTGTTGGAGCAGCCGTCTCACCTGGCATAGTTTGGGGCCTGCTCTAAGCCCTTTGGAGGCCTTGCATTTTACCCTACTGTGTGTGAGTCACCCCAGGAACTGTCTGATGCTCACACTCGCTTCCTTTTTGCATTTGAATCCTGGTTCCACTCTCCATTGTCCCACAGTCCCCACCACCTCACCAGCTGGGCTGTGTCACCCCACCAATCCCAGACTGTTAGTTGGGAGAAGCTTGATTTGAAAATGTCCCTTAGTGGCCTCTTTGCTGTAGAAGTAATAACATCTTATTCTAGAAGCCATCTGTCTTTATAGCTGCTGGCTGCTAAAGTGGCCACCTGTATAGAAGAAAAACTTCTGTGTTTTTTCTCTACTCTTACATTACTACCCCATTTCACGTCATTTCTGATACCAGATGTGTGGGTTTTCCACATATCAAGCAATTTTGTAGGATACCAGCTTGGTGTCCTACAGTTCAAGTTAGCATCAGGTCCCACTGATGAAGGGCTCAGTCCCACAAGACTGCCCCTCCCAACTTCAGATGCCAGTTGCAAGTCCAAGTTGTCACTTTTGCTTCGGACTGACCTGCTATATAAATCAGAGGTTCCCATGACCCTTGGGTTCAATTAATTTGCTCCAGTGGCTCACAAAACTCAGGAAAACAGTTTACTCACTAGATTACTGGTTTATTATGAAAGATTATAACTCGGGAATAATCAGACGGAAGAGATGCATAGGGCAAGGTGTGGGGAAAAGGAGTGGAGCTTCCCTGCCCTCTCTGGGTGCACCACTGTCCTCAACCTGGAAGCTCCCGAACCCCGGCCTTTTGGATTTTTATGGAGGTTTCATTACGAGGGCGCAATTGGTTAAATAATCGGCCCTTGGTGATGGACTCAACCTCCAGCCCCTCTCCCCTCCCTGGGGGGTGGGACTGAAAGTTCCACCACTGTAATCCTGCTTGGTCCCCTGGCAACCTGCACCCATCCTTAGAGGCTTTCCAAAAGTCACCTCATTAACATAAATGCAGGTGTTGAAAGGGGCTTGTTATGAATAACAAAAGGTACCTTTATTGATTGCTCTTGTAACTTAGGAAATTCAAGGGTTTGAGGACCTCTGCCAGAAACAGGGATGAAAACCAAATATACGTTTCTTATTACATCACAGTGTCTCACCACCTAAGGAAGGAGAGGCAGCCCTTGGCTCAGAGGCAGGAAAGGAGATGGTTCTGTCCCAGAGGTCAGGGCTCTGGAATTAGGCATCGCACCACTGCCCATTTCAGGGTCCATGGTCTCTGGTGCAGTTCCACCACCTTTTACATCTTGGCCTGAAGCAGCTCATTGGATCTCTAATTTTTTTTTATCCTCCTTATTCCTTTTGTCCTTTCAATGACTGTTTATGTGCTAGTTATTAGACTACTATTTACTAGAAGACAGCGTACAATAAGGCAGACTAGGCCCCTGCCTTCATGAGAATCCACTGCTATCTATCTGTCTATCTGTCTATCTATTTTTTAAGTTTTCCAATAAGACTTTGTTTACAAAAACAGGTGGCTGGTCAGATTTGACCCATGGAAGCCACTGCTTTTTATTTCCTTGAAATCTTATCATCCTGGAGGAGTCAGGGACATATTTCTGAAAGGGAATTCCGAAACAGGGTGACTTGAAGAGGCGTCACTTCAAGGATTCACTCCCCTCCTGGAAACCTGTGGATTGAGTAAGGAGTGGGAAGGGTGGAGATTGGTGCCAACAAGCAAGGCTTCATGTAAAGACGGGATCCCAGTCAATTGACTAAGGATCTCTTCAATCTAAAGTGCCCTCCTCGTCCATTCCGGTGGAAGCCAAGAGCAGGGCTTCCTGGATGTAACCAGGATGTTTTGATGGGAGCATCCCTGGAAGAGAGGGTCCCTTTGATGAAAAAGGCCTTTCCCTTTAGCAGTCAGACTGATATTCACCTCACAGCAGCTGTTCACATGCAGCCACCAACAGTAGTAAGTATAGTGTTTGTGGAGTGGGGCCAACACTCAATCTCACTTCCCAGCTGGTAAGGTTTTTTTCCTTTAATGTAAATTTTATTGAAAGATAACATACACTCAGAAAAAATACACAGATCATAAGTATACAGCTAGATTAATTTTTACAAAGCGAACATAAGGGATGTAATGTTTTTAAATTTTTACATGGTCTGAATCACCTGGAGAGTTTGTTAAAAATGAAGATTTCCAGACTCACCTCCAGAATTTCTGGGGCCTAGAAACTTACATTTTAAGCACTGCAGATTGCTCAGATCTGTGGACCACAGTTTGAGAAATTCTGATGTAAGAATTAAGATGAGCAAAGAGACGTTCACAAGGAGGTTTCTGTGTTTTTCCCTAGGGAGAACCTCCCCAGCCGCTTTAAGTTTAAGGAGTACTGCCCGATGGTGTTCCGAAATCTTCGGGAGAGGTTTGGGATTGATGATCAGGATTACCAGGTACGGCTGCCTTTGCAAAATCAGAGGGGTTAGGGCGTGGAGCGGGGCCAGGAAGCCACAGGACAAGCAGAGAAAAAAGTGCCTACAGTTCTTGTGCTGTGTCTTCCTGTTGTGTTTCTCTCTAGCCCAGGCAGCCTTTCCCCGTGTTGGCGGGCTCTTGGAGGGGCTCATAGTACTTCTGATGATGCCTTTTAGGCTCAGGCTCCTCTCCCTGGGAAGAGAGCAGTGGGAGGGAGACGGGTCTATGGAAGCTGCTTCATCTTAGTCTGACATTTCCAGTCTAGGCTGAAGAACCCTTCTCCTTCATAGTTTGACTTAAAAGAGAGAAAATTGTTGCCAACAGGAGATGAGGCCTCTTAAAGCAGATAAGACAGATTAGAAAAGGAAGACTTCAAGGGTAGTGTAACCTCTTGCCAGGTATGAGTTCCGCCTCCTAACTTGTGCCCTGTCCTGAGGTTGGGAGGGGGCATAGGCATGGCAGGGCAGTTGCCCCCTTCAGGGGGTGATATTGTCGTCGAGGCCTTTGGCCTATTCGGAGGAATCCCAATTTCAGGGACATTATAGTCTGACTCAGTCTACGGTTTCTGTTAACTTCTCCACCTGGTGGTGAAGGTGGGAGAATCTTCCATTTCATTTTTGTAGCAGTAAGAAATACAGCTGACTTTCACTTGTCTATGGGGAAAAAAGGAGTGTATAGTCTAGTGAAATCTAAAATGGATGCCCCCATCTTTTAAAACACTGATTCCTCCACCCCGCTCCCAGTAAGCCTTCCCCAGAGTAGTTCACAAGAAACAGATGGGCCTGAGTGATGTCCCTCCCCTTTCTCCTCCACTCTGGAGGGCCTCCTGCAAAGTTGTGTATCCTGCAGAGGGTGAGGGGGTGTGAGAAGAGGAGGAGATGCCAGGGACTTAGACATCAGGAATGTCTGTATCTAAGAGGTACTGGGAGGTCCCTCCGCCCCTCTGTTAGGACCGAATCCCAAGCCACACACATCATGACCTGATTGGAGCCTGAGGCTTTCTGACCACTTCTTTTCATTATTGCAACCCCAGTTACTCGGACATCTTCCTTCCACTGCAGCTCCTTCCCTCCCTGTGGCCATCTAACCATGTCCTCTCAGTGTCTGCATTTTTTGCTCTAGTAGCCTTGTGGGTAAATGACTGTGCTCAAGACTGAAATAGGGGCAGGGAGGATGGTGTTCAGGGAGGGGACTCTGTACTCATGGACTGTCAGCCATTTAGAGGGTCAGAAAATGCTGCCTGGAAATAAGGCAGGGCTAGAACTAGACCTCCCAACTAGGCTTGAGGCTGTACATTTTCCTGGGACCAGGCTGGGAGAGTGAGGCCCTCTGTCATGCAGCCTACTCAACATTTCTGCATTGGGACATCCTGTTTGGGGGGTGCTCCTTTAGTTTAGAGAGCCCCTCACCACTTCCCCCATGAAGGTGATGCTCCCTCCTCCCCCAGGGTCTCATGAGGAGGCATTAGGTG
The DNA here is from genome assembly GCF_001890085.2 of Hipposideros armiger. Taxonomy (NCBI): domain Eukaryota; kingdom Metazoa; phylum Chordata; class Mammalia; order Chiroptera; family Hipposideridae; genus Hipposideros; species Hipposideros armiger. The sequence goes on along the minus strand of NW_017731390.1, from coordinate 3,862,296 downwards.
AGGTAAAGAGTCAAGTCCTAGGTAAGAGATGAGGAAAGGGCTTGGAGAGGAGGTTTTTCTCTGAGCAGATCACATGTGTTTTCTTGGAAATAGGGACAGCTGGGCTCTCCCTCTCTGCCTTGCCCCCCAAAGGTCTTCTCTGGGCGTCTGCTTGATGTCTCATCCCTTTGGTTGACTCGTACCCCACCCTGCCGCTCCTCTTGAGGCTCCTAGTGGGAATGGGGCCTCAAGGAAGAGCAGGGACAGAACCAGAAAGGCCCCAGAACTGCCTCAAAGCCCTGCACAGACAAGCAGGAGTTGGAGGTGAGGGGAGAGGTGCTGGGCAGAGAGGTGAGGACCAACTTCCTGCTTTGGGAAGGGTTTTCCAGCATCAGGGTACATACAGGTAAGAGATGAGTGTGTCCATTGCTTCTTTATGCTAGACTTCTTGAATATTACTTCAGCTTTGTCTTTGTCACCCTAAGAAACGGGGCAAGTCAACTTAGTCTGCCTCCTTTTGTTCCAGGTGAGGAAACTCAGGAGTAGAGAAGTTAAATGGCTCACCCAAGGGTCATATGACATGTGAGTGGCAGGATTAGAACCCAGTTCCCTAACATCTGAGGTAGTTGTCTGGGATCAGAAGGAAAGGAAATGTTTCACAGTAAATCCTCTTTCCATCCCAGTCAAGCATTAGGAACAGCTCTTGTCATTCTTAAGGAAGACTTTCAGGAGAGATGGGACCTTCCATGAGAAAAGGGGTGGGTAAGGTCCCGTCTGTTTCAGTGTTGTTGGCTTTAGATCAACCTGGCCCATACCCGAACACTCAGAGTGAAAGAGTCCTGTTCCCCTCCCGAGACCAGCCCGCTTTTGTCTTGGTCCATCAGAATTCAGTGACACGCAGCGCCCCTATCAACAGTGACAGCCAGGGCCGATGTGGCACACGTTTCCTCACCACCTATGACCGGCGTTTTGTCATCAAGACTGTGTCAAGTGAGGATGTGGCTGAAATGCACAACATCTTAAAGAAGTACCACCAGGTATGGTGAGTCCCGAGGGGGGATTGGACAAGGGAGAAGAGAGCCCCTGGGGAGTCCCTGGAGAGGCGTGGGCCCTTCGGTGATGGCAGAGGCCTCCTTATAACGAAGCCCTTCCCTGGGACCGTGTTTCTGTGAGGAGAAATGCCTACTTGAAAAAATTAAAAAGGATAAACGAAGGCAGGCTACTGACTCAGTCCCAGTTGAACAGCTGTTTCTTGACAGAGTTAGGAAGTTTTCACACTGTGGCACCTGCCTCATTTCTTCTAAAAGAGGTCCTGCCAGCTTCTCTCCCCACTCATATGGACCCTGTCCAGGAGAGAAAAGCAGGGAGTGCAGTGGCGCCATCTGAGAGTCTGCCCCACGCCTGCTTGGTCTTCAAGGCAAGCTGGCTCCTCTCTAGGGCACCTGAGAGTGGGGAAAGGGACTTCTGGTCTTTTGGGAGCTACAGCAGAAAACCCTGGGGCATGGCGTGGGTAAAGCTTCTGGTGTGAAGCTCTTCTGTTTTCCCACACAGCCGGATCACACCCCTGCCTCTGCAGCCCCTCTCTGCCCTGTGGTTTTCCCATTTCAGGCCACAGAGGAGACAGATGCAAGGCCCAGATCAGTGATTCCCCTGTGGTGGAAGCCCAACAATATGAGACCAAAGGGGCTCTACACTGCCTGCTCAGCCTCTCACTCTGCTGTGCCAGCTGGGGGCAGGGGTGGTTGTTGCCTGTTGTAAGTCTTAAGAAACCCCGTGACTTCACAGAACCCAATTTAGAATCCTAGGCAGGGAGCGTTTCAGCCAGGGGAGAGTCCTGTCCGTCCTGGCCCCTTCATGTGTTCTTTAACCTTCCTCCTTTCCTCCCTCCTTTCCAGTTCATAGTCGAGTGTCACGGCAACACCCTTTTGCCCCAGTTCTTGGGCATGTACCGCCTGACTGTGGACGGCGTGGAAACCTACATGGTGGTCACCAGGAATGTGTTCAGCCATCGGCTCACTGTACACCGCAAGTATGACCTCAAGGTAAGGGGCTCGTGTTTCCCAGGTCTGTGGCTGTCCTCTCCCTGAGACTTCGAGGGGCCCTGACTCCAGCTGCCACATAGTGGGGAAGCCAGAGCATATGTTTGGCACGGACAGGTAACTGGAGTAGATATGCCTAATTCCTCCGGGCCAAAGGCTGTTTGAAGTCCAGGTGTCAGTAACAGGAGGTTATTTAAGCCCCAGATGTACCATATTTCTGTAACAATTGCTGTGCAACTCCTGTCAGTGGGATGTCCACACCAAGGGCAGCAGCAGGGGGACAGGACGGGCTGTGCTGGCGCACACACTCTGGCATCTGTTCAGGTCCCATGGACCGACAGCACAGTGCTTTTCTAGACACGGAACACTTGTGCCTGTGAACCACAGTGTTCTGTTAGTCTTAAACTGACTTCCTGACTTCTGTCACCTCACGCCACTGCCCCTCTCTCTGCTGCAGCTCCACTAGTTTCCTGTCCATTCCTATGGTGCTGTGTTCTCCTCCCCAAGATGTCACACAGGCTGCCTGGACTATTTTTCCCTCCCTGTCCTTTTCTCCACCTCCACCTTCCCCCGCCTAATTACTTCCTACTTACCCTTCTGAGCTCAGTTCAAATATCACTTCTTCCAGGAAGCAGGCCTGGGCCACTGCCCCTCTCCAATCCAGGTCCCTCTCCTGTGCCACATGCTCCTGGGTGTCCTGTCTCCTCCCCTGTACCACTTAGCATCATTGTGATTGATGGATTAATTAATTGCATAATTGCTCCTTAATGCCTGTCTTCCCTGTTAGAAGGAAAGTTCCTTAAGGGCAGGGACTGAGTCTCTTGGTATAGTCCTGTTTCCTGAGCATTTATGTGTCCATAGTCAGGGCTCTGTAAACGGCCTGTGTCAGAGGAAGTGAACAAGTTGCTGCCTCCTGGCCCCTCTAGGATTCTAACCAGCCTACTTCAGTTCACCTGCTGCCTCTCCCCAAAGACTGGTGCATGTTTTCTCCCTCAACGGAATTTGCCTCCGATGGACTGCTCCTGATGGCTCTTATCCTTTCAGGGTTCTACTGTTGCCAGAGAAGCAAGTGACAAGGAGAAGGTATGCTGGGACCGGTGCAGATCGAGTGTGGAATGGGTCGCTTGGAATGTGAAACACCTATCGGCCATCCTGTCCCTTCTATCACAGCCCCAGCCCACTTCCCAGACATGTAGTCTGTCAGTACTCTTTGTCACTAAGCCTGTCCTCAGCCATAGCCACAACCTCGGCCTTGGTCTTCAGCCTTTTACCTCTGCCCTTGCTGGGTTCCTCCTAGTCCTGGAGGGCTAGCAGTTTCCATCTCATGGTCCAGCTTGAATTGGTGAGTTGCTGCCTGAGCCCTGAGGTAGCCCGGGCTCAGCAGGAAGGCATGCTTTGGTCAGTCCTCACTGTCTGACATTTGCCGTCATTGCCTGCCCGAAGCCTAGGACTGTTAGCCTCCTGTGCTGAGCTGTGGATTTGGCAGGTTGATCATCTGTGCTCTAAAGACCCTTCCCCTTTCTGTGCCATCACCCTAGCAGGGACTCCTTGTGGTGAATGAATCAGGCCACCCAGCCTAACACTGCTATTGCTCTCCCAGGCCAAGGACTTGCCAACATTTAAAGACAATGACTTCCTGAATGAAGGGCAGAAGCTCCATGTGGGAGAGGAGACTAAAAAGAACTTCCTGGAGAAACTGAAACGGGATGTAGAGGTACTTACTAACCCTCGTTCCTACCTTGGTTGATCAGGCCCCTTACCCCAAGATCAGGAGCCTCTCTAACCTTGAAAAAAATTGAATTCACTCCTTTCCAAGAGTGTGGACAAAAGAAGGGTGGCGAGGGGCCGGCCGAGTGGCGTGATGGTTAAGAACTGGCTTGGTACGCCAGAGGGCCCCGGTTCGGATCCCACATATGAGGGCTGGTGATACTGCCCTCCACAGCTAAGATGCTGAACAACAGCTCAACCTGGAGCTGGGCTGCCGTGAGTCGCCGGCGACGGCGTAGGCTGCAGCCCCTGTGGCAGTGGGTTGCCATGGGCTACCGTGTGTGGCCAGCAGCCAGCGTGAGCGGCCAGCAGCCGCAGTGAGCGGCCATCCAGAAGCCAGTGGCTGATCTGCCTCGCCCGGGAAGAGCGCAATGATGGTGCCAACTTGGGCCAGTGAAGCAACGTCCTCCACAACTAGACTGAAGAACAAAACGACAGCAACTTGTTTGTTCCCCTTCCCCCAATTCCCCAGCACTGTTCCTATCCCCCAATTCCCCCCCCCCCAAAAAAAAAAATTTTAAAAAAAAAAAAAAAAAAAAAAAGAAGGGTGGCGAGTTGAGCAGTGTGGGTAGTTATTTGCACCTAAAGCGAGTGCATATAAACCTTCTATTTGGGAGGACACAGTTTGTTCCTGTAGAACCTTGGTAACTCAGTATTGAATGCTTTCTCTCACCTCTTCACTAAAATCTGCTCCAACAAACACCTTTTTTAAACTCCCTTTCAAACTTCCTTTCCGGTGGTCCCCATAGTGAAGGGGCCACCTGGCCATCAGAGTGACAGGAAACAGCTAGTGAGATCTACCAACCATGCCCCTTTACTGGCTCTGATTCTCCACTTACCTAGTAACCTTCTGGTTGGTATGGGACTTCCTGTGGAGAAGCTCCTCCAGGGAGGACACGTGCTAAATAGTGAGTGCGATATCTGGGCCACTTGATAACGCAGTGCCTCCTTCTATTTAAATAAATTAGGAGCCTGCTTATTAAAACCAAACCTTATAAACTTTTTTAAAAGTTTTAATTTTTTTGTGGTAAAATATGCATAACAAAATTTGCCATCTTAACCATTTTTCAGTGTGCATTTCAGTGACATTAAGTACATTCACATTGTTGTGCAACCGTCACCACCATCCATCTCCAGAACTTTTCCATCTTCCTAAACTCTATACCCATTGAACACTAATTCCCTATTCTCCCTTCTCTCTATCCCTGACAACCACCATTCTTTCTGTCTCTATGATGCTGACTACACTAGGACCTCATGTAAGTGGAAGCATACAGTAGTTGTCCTTTATGTCTTGCTTATTTAACTTACTGTAATGTCTTGAAGGCTCATCGATGTTGTAGCATGTGTCAGAATGGCCTTTTTAAGGCTGAATAACATTCCATTGTGTGTGCATACCATATTGTGTTTACTCATTCATTCGCCAATGGACACTTTGTGTATTAGTTAAGATTCTTCAGAGAAACAGAACCAATAAGGTGTACATAGATAAATTGATAGGTGGATAGATAGATAGATAGATAGATGGATGGATGTTTATTATAAGGAATTGGCTCACACTGTTATAAGAGGCTAATAAGTCCCAAGATCTGCAGTTGGCAAGCTGTAAACCCAGGAAAGCTAATGGTATAGTTTCAGTCTGGAGGCTGCCAGGCTCGAGACCCAGAAAGAGCAGATATTTCAGTCCGCAGTCAAAGACAGGAGAAAAACTGATGTCCCAACTCAGAGGTGGGCAGGCAGGGTGAGTTCCCTTTTACTCACAGGAGGATCAGCCTTTTGTTCTACGCAGGCCTTCAACTGATTGGATGAGGCCCACCCATGTTAGGAAGGGCATCTGCTTTACTCTCTTTACCTATTCAAAGGTTAATGTCATCCATAAACACCCTCACAGACACACTCAAAATAATATTTGACCAGATGTCTGGCGCCTGGTGGCCCAGTTAAGTTGACACATAATATTAACCGTCACACTTGAATTGCTTCATTGTGAATAATGCTGCTGTGAACATAAGTTTAACAAACTTCTTTTTGCTAGGAAGCTTTTCCTTAAATCATTCCCTCTTGTGTTTCTGCCTTTATTCTGACATTTAATTTGTTCAGTCTTTCTTTTCCCTTTCCTGCTTTTCTTCCTACTCTACTTCTAAGAAGAATTTAAGGCATTTTACATAATTCATTTGTTTTCACTTGCATGTGGCTTTATAAATGTTTTCAGGTGGATGGACTGTCTCTCTTCTGGGACTCCTGCTCCTTCTCCCTAGGCTTTGAGAAGGCTTTTTCCAGAGGTGTTTGGAACAGTGCCCCCACCACTACCTTTCTCTACTGAGGAGATTATGCTGATCTGTCATCAGGGCTTGTGCTTTTAGTTGTTTTCTGGGCCTGTGTGTAGAGCCTCTCTGGTCCTATTATAATTCTCCTCCTCGTTACCTAGTCACACAGTGGTCAGTTGGACAGTTTCATGGTGCCACAGACTCAGTTTGTGACCATGGCAGAATGCATGGCACATGGCTGATGGTGTTTGCTGGCTGGTTCACAGAGGATTTGGACCAATGACTCTGGCCTCATTATTAGCTAACCTGGATTGCCAGTTGGCCATTTCCATCCTGTGTCATTCCCACACTGTGTTCTTGTTTAAGTCATGGAGTATGTACATCAGGAGATAGGAGGCACCGTCCTGCTCACATGCTCATGTGGATGAAAAAGCGAGACTCGTCAGGGAGGGCCACACTTTGCAAGGGAAGGGCTCCAGCATTCTCCCCTGTACCACAGCTGCTTTTGACCTTGAGGGAAGAAAGAGTTGAGAATGTTGGTTGGCTCTGTCATTCTTATGTCATGTTCCCTTTTCTTTTTCTCCTCATTTTTACCCTGACTGTTAAAGAAGCCAAATTGTATAGTTTTCAAACTTTGCCTCTGATACCCAGTTAGAAGTACATTTTACCTTGTAACCCAACACACAGACACACAGACACACACACACACACACACACACACACACACACACACACACACACACACACTGGAATACTATCTACNACACACACACACACACACACACACACACACACACACACACACACACACACACTGGAATACTATCTACCTTGACTTTGTGTTATGTACTCTGAAATTTTCTAATCTATTTTATGGTATTTAATAATAGTAAAAACAAAAAACAAAACCCTAGTCTCAGCCCACTAAATTGGATTTAGGACTCATAATGGATTGAGATTCATGGTTTGAAAGACACTGCTGTGTTGTATCCATCCTTCCAGACTCCTGTGCACTGCAGCTTTCCATTATGTCTTTCCTCAAACTTGCCGTGGCCTCTCTTGATCCCAGACTGTATGACCGGTCCCCCTTCCTGCAGTGCTTGTCCTACCTTTCCTCCTGCAGCCTCTGCCTGCCTGCCTCCTCTTCATCCATCAGGCTCAGTCTCAACCCTTTCCTCAGGGAGGCTGCCGCTTTGGACCCCCGTAGCCCCTTGCCCTTGTGGGTGACTTTCTTCTTTATTAGATGCTGAGCTCATTGAGGGCAGAGACTCTGATGTCTTATTCTCTGTTGTGTTTCAGAATTGGAGATTTGAGTTGACAGGAATGCCTTTCCTCCCCTTTCCACATGCCACTGGAATATCCCTTATAACCTCCTCCTTCTGTGTCTCCTTCCCCGCCTCCCCTAGTTTCTGGCCCAGCTGAAGATCATGGACTACAGCCTGCTGGTTGGCATTCACGACGTGGACCGGGCAGAGCAGGAGGAGATGGAGGTGGAGGAGAGGGCAGAGGACGAGGAGTGTGAGAATGACGGGATGGGCGGCAACCTGCTCTGCTCCTACGGCACGCCTCCAGACAGCCCTGGCAACCTCCTCAGCTTTCCCCGCTTCTTTGGTCCCGGGGAATTTGATCCCTCTGTTGATGTCTATGCCATGAAAAGTCATGAAAGTAAGTAGGAGCCTGTGCCTGCCCTGCCCGCCTCTGGCCCATTGTTTAGCTGTCCCTCGGGGGTGTCTGGGCCTCTGACTCATTAATTGCTGACCTTGGCCTCTTTCTGCCTCTAAGCGCTCATGCTGGGTCCCCACCAGTAACTGTCTTCTGGGCCCCATGGTCCTTCTCTGATAGGCCTTTCTTCACCTGTCTGCTTGTCCTGGATATCTGACGCATGGTCCTCTGGTTCATAGGATGGACAAAACCTTATAAATACTGTGATGTCAACCCCACAGGGGAGCTGTGAAGATTGAACAAGAGCTATGAAAGCTTCTGAGAAGGACTCGATGAGTCATCCCTTTTGTCAGATTCGCAGTGATGGGATGGATCTGGACCTTACATCTGAAGGGTTGTGGCCCTAGCTGCTTTCTGCTCTTCTCCCTTTCACCTTCCTCCTTTCCTGCTTCCCCTCCCCCTTCAGGTGCCCCCAAGAAGGAGGTCTATTTCATGGCCATCATTGATATCCTCACACCGTATGATGCTAAGAAGAAAGCTGCACATGCTGCCAAAACGGTGAAACATGGGGTGAGTGCTCCCTGTCTCTGTCCAGACCCAGTGGGTAGGTCCTCAGACCCCCAGGGAAGTGGTCTCTGGCCTCCTGCTTTAAGGAGACATTCTCCCGCCCCCTTCTCCCAGGGCAGGGAACAGGAAGAGCAGCCTGCCTGGTTGCCTGGCGTTCTCTCTCTGCTGTCTACACCCCACCCCCGAGTAATATGCCCAACTTGTTTTTCCCTTTGTTCTCTGGCCCTCAGGACCCCGAGCCTGCTGGCTGGCGTCTTTCCCCAGGGCTGTTGTGCATCTTGTTGACTGCCTGTAATAGCTTTGTTTACATGCCCACACTGCTCCCCAGAGGCCCATGTCCCCATGGACTTCAAGCTGCTATTCTCCAAACAGCGGCCCCCACAGATCGGAGTTTCTCAGCTACATGGCCATCACTGCTGGAGGTGGCCTTCCCAGTCTCAGGGGTTGTCTCCAGTTCTAGTGTAGATCCAGAGGTTCCTGAATATCCAGGCCCCTCCCAGGTGCAGCCTCCTGATGAGGGCCAAGGGCTGAACCTGAATTGGCCTGTATTGTGTTGTATTGTAGGCGGGGGCCGAGATCTCGACTGTGAACCCTGAGCAGTACTCTAAACGCTTCAACGAGTTCATGTCCAACATCCTGACGTAGTGACCTTCTACCTTCAGTCGGAGCCAGAGAGCAAGATGTGGGGTCGGGGATCGGAAGGGGAGAGGGTATATTTGGGCTAGATGGGAGGGGTGGGAGCAGATTTGGGGGTCGGGGAGGGCTTTAGCAGTGAGACTGCAGCCTGTGACACTGAAAGAGACTAGCTGGAAGGAGGGGATGTGCTGTGTGTGCACGTGTTCACAGGATGTAGCCTCACCTCCTGCTTATCCTTGATTTTTACCCCCAATTTGACCCAAGTTGAAAGGGGGTTTCCTGTTTGTTACCTTGTAACCTTTTAAGATACCTTGGGGCTAGAGGTGACTGGGTTTATTTGGATTTTGTTTCTGAAATTTCATTGCTCCAGGTTTGCTATTTATAGTGATGTATATCATCACCGTGTCCACCTTCCTTCCACATCCCTGCCCTGAGTTCCCTTCAATTAAAGAGGCATCCCGTAGACCCAGCCAAGGGTCCTCTCAGAGCCACATGCTCTGATGCCAGAGGAAAGGTCAGACACCTCAGCCCTACTGCATTTGATCTTGTCTGGATTGACTTTTTAATATTACAAAGTATTGTGCACAACGTCCTTCACCTTTCTTCCTTGGATCCAAATGATTCCACCATCTAACTGCCGTCCTCCTGAAGGAACACTCCAGACCAACATCACTCATCTTGTGTCAGAATCAAAGATCTCAGAGGGAGTATGTTCATCCTCATGGGATGGTAAGGGGTGAGGGTTGCTGCTGGGCTCTCGGACAGCTGGTTCTCAGAGAACCCTACAATCATCACTCAAGCCCCTGGGCTCTCTCGGCCCCTGAAGGTCAGATGTCCTCACTATAAAGCCTGTGTCAAGAGAAACTAGAAGGGACCCTGTGCTTAAATGGTTATTTCCCCCCTTAAAGAAACCTCAGAAGCTGATGAATATCAGATGAGGGTTTGTGACCTCCATCCATTTACTTCTGACCTTCTCCCAGGTGCCCTCACTTGTAGGTGAGCCTTTAGTTGGGGGCAGATCCCAGGCACCTGGGGTGCTCCTTACAGAGACTCCTCTTCTAGCCCCGGGGTTACCGTGTAGGTAATCTGACTCCTTGTGCCTATGATTTGTCACCTGGATGTTATGGCCAGCAGGGAGTGATGACCCCCACCTTGGAGACTGGCTCCGAAGCCTGTTTGTCACTTGAGGTTGTGACCCAGGAAATCCAATTTGGAGGCTTGATGTGGGGTTGGACCTAGCCCCAGCCTTGGGGCTGTTTTTCCTTGATGCCCCGCTCTAGACTTAGCAGACCTGCCACCCACAGGCTTCCTCAAGAGTGGCATCCTGCAGCTTCCTTCAGAATCGCCACCCACCTTCTGAGCCTTGCTACGCAGGCCTCAGAACTGAGCCGTGTGTTATTCTGTGATGACAGCAGAGCAGTCTGATCTGGTGAGGAGAGAAAACGGCCCTGTGTTGGGGGTGGTGTGTTCCTATATCTTCTTACCCCCTCACCAGGAACTGAGGATTTGGAATGAGATACGGTAAAACATGTAGATAACCCCACAGATGCAAAGAAAGTTTGTGGAAGCATTTTGTATATGGACGGATTGGTTTCCTGTGGCTGCCTCCAAACCCGGCCAAGCTCAGCTTCTGGAGCAGGAATCAGCGCCGTCTCTGTGCCCTACCTGCAGCATTTAGGTCAAGAAGGAATGGAGACAGCATTCTTCAACTCCTCTGGGCTGCCAGGACCCTTCTTGAAGAGGCAGACAGGTCATTCAACTGCCCTGGCCCAGGAAGGGGCCATAGGTATCTCTGAACATCAGCAGTAAGACCACGAAGTGACGTGGGGAAGAATTTGGAATCCAGTGGCTCATGGAGAAAACAATTTTGACTTAGGAAGGGATTATATAGGAATCATGTTTGGAATTGATTTCCCCACCTCCTAATCAGGAATGAAAATTTGGATCTGCTCCTCGTCAGGCCCAGCAGCTCCAAAGCTTGGCAGGCTGTCCTCCAGCAGCCTCCACAGCCTCGGGCTCCTACCGGCTTCCTGCATTTGGTCTGATCATGTTGCCATAATGTGTATGCACTGTGTAACACAATCCTATCAGTTAAAGATGAGCTACCAGGGATCTAACTTCTTTAACATTGAGTTTTTGTGGTTTTCTTTTTTTTTTTTTTTTTTGTATATTGTTTACATTTTGAGAGGTAGACCTGTTTCAAATGCTCTTTTTGTGTTTCTGACAGTATTGTTGATTGGGTCCGAACATTTGAGCTGTGGTTTGGTGGATTTTAGAGTTTTTTAAAAGGTCATTCTCTGTGCTATCTTCAAAGCCTTGGGTTTTGCCCTCTACTTCTTTTTAGCATTCAAATGTTTAAAAGCTATTTATCTTGGTTTATACAAGTTTTCTTTCTCTTCTTTCTGTAATGATGAAGATATTATATTTGGTGTGCAGTCTGAATGTAGAGAAAGGGAACTGATCCCCAAACTTTTGTCTGCCCCCACTCTTTTTTTCCGAATCCCATCATTCCCTTACTGGGCAGTATAAGGTATCTAAGGGGAAGTACCTACCCTCAATCTAACTCTTTGGAGCCGTGAAGGTCAACAGCCTGCTGGCATCCCAAAATAATTGTGGGTCTCCCAAGAGCAAAGGCATAAGAATAGGACATGGCTGACTGGTGAGGTCTGGAGGTGGATGAGGGCAGGACTCCTCTCCCATTCCCTCCATCTGCCCTCTAACCAGTCACAGCTTCTCCCATCCCGCCCCTCTTCTGAAAGTCTGCAGCTAAGAAACTATAGGTTCCCAGGTCTCCTAGCTAAAGTGCAGGGCTATCTGAAAACTCCACTGAGACCACTAGATGAAGGCCTGTGGCCCTTGTTCCTGTTACTGAATCACTGAGTCTTACCCCCGGTCCAAGCCCCTTCCCGGTGCCCCGCAGTCGGGGGCTGGGGGGCAAGACTGGGAAGCCAGCAGTTCCAGGAGCACAGACGGAAGCAGCGCTCGATCTCCTTCCCTGGCTCAGGGGTTACTGGTCTGTGGCAGGTACCACGAGTCGCCCCTGTGGCTGTTCTCAGTGGCACTCCCTACATTCCCACCACAGGCAGCGCTTCCTACTTCGCTTGTTTCTCTTGCCTGTGCTTTGGGCCACAAGCAGGTCCCCTGGTAGTCCTCAGGGCTTGGGCCTACAGACTCCTGCCCTAGTGACTTTCCCCTCTTCACCGTCTGCCAGGGCCTGCCCTGGGGAGGTGGACCAAAGACCCAGGACTTTTCTCAGTAGCCAGTCCCATCCCCCAGTTGTCTTTTTACCAGTTCAAGTTGCGAGAGAAGAAACTTCCGCACTCCCCAGCATTTTAGCTACTCAAGTGTTAGGGGCCGAAGGGAGTGTTTAAACAACTTAGAGCTCTGGCCTTAGACCTGTGGCTCCCCCAAGTCTAGGACCTCACCTCTTCCTTGTAGAAATGTGGGAAGGGGGGTCCACTCTGAGCACAGGAATCAAAGGGAATCAAACAGCTGCCCCCCAATTTACCAGCCATCCGCAGGGGTCCTTGACATGGCCCTACCCTTCCTCTGAGAGGTGCCACTTATGAAGAGTGCCTCCAAGGGAAGAGGAGACTCAGCTGTCCCCAGCAAGTTGTGCTGAGATCCTTCGGAGGCAGCTGAAGAATCTTCCAGAGGACCCCCTCCCCTTGCTCAGAGCCATTTTGTAAGGAAGAACCAACAACCTTTGGGAGAAGCCCGATGCTGCTCAGCACACCCAAGCATCGGGTCAGATCATTAGAATAAAAAATGTGAATTATGTTCAGATTCAATTTGTGGGGAGCAGGATAAACTACCACCCCACCATATGTGTGTGACTTCTCCATTTCCCACTGCAATTTCCATTTTTTTGAATAGGAATTTTCAGCCCCCTGTGCTTGTCTAATGTCTGCTCCAAACAATTCGAGACCCTGTTACTGTTTTAAAATGCATGCGTGTTAAGATGAATCTCCAACCCAAGGAAAATAAAACTTAAAAAGCTTTGTGTACACATTGAGTCATTGAGTCCTTTGGAAACAAGCCTTTTGTTTTTTTCAGAACTGAAAGGTTTGGGTCCAAGTTTTAGAGGCTGCTTGGGCTATATCAGTATATGGCTTGAGTTTGGAGAAAGACTGACTCTGGTCACCCACTTTCTGATGTGGTTAATAAACAACGGTTAAGAGCAAGGCACTGGAGCTGCAGTGTCAGCTGTCGTTACCATGCACGCTGAGGAATGGACAGACCTCCCAGCCCTTCTCCAGCTGTGAAGAACCAACACTGGCCAGGAGCCACACCCGCCACACCTGCCCCAGCTCTCCCTTGACTAGCTGTGTGGCTGACTTGGAACAAGTCATCTCTGTACCTCAGGTTCTCCGTTTAGACTCTGAGCTTAAAATCTAGTGGTTCTCAAAGTGGTGTCCCAGTGGGGAACGCTGTAAGAACACCGGAGGGCTCAGCTATACCCTGAGTAGCTATTTGTAACTGCCCAGCTGGGGACAGAGATCTGTGGTAAAAGACTCAACTACAAAGAAGCAGGAGTGAAAGAAAAACTTTTATTAAAAAAAAAAAAAAAAAGTGGGCTCTGGGAACAGGTTAGTCCATTCGGGCCTTCAGTGTCCTGGTGGTGATTTTGTCCTTCTCACTGCAGAGGAAGAAAGTCACGAAACATCAACACCCATCTAGACCGCAGAACAAAAGGCTGTCTGTCCTAACTAGGTTTAACTGTTTTGCTCACGTTCCATTACTGTTAGCTTGTCTCCTCAGCTTGTGGTGAGGAAGGGGAGAATGGAGAAATGGGAACTCTGGTGAAGACTTTCCATAGGTGGAACCATCAAGAGTTGTGAAGCCCTCCAAAGAGGGAAAGGGACCCCTCCAGGCCTAGAGAAAAGTAGCTAAGGAAGGATGTGTGATGGGTTTCACCTCAAGAACATAAAAGAACCATGGCGTGGTAAACTGTATCAGCTCTAATCTGTTTTTCACGGCAATTAAGCAGGCTATCCTGTAACAAAAGAGTGCAAATGCTTATTCTGGGATGCACCCAAGGAAAGCAGCTGGGGGGATACCTCCTACTTCATCCCTTTAGGTTCCTGGTGATAGCCCCAAAGGGATGGCAGTTAAGGACCAGGCAGGGGGTTGGAAAATAGTTCCCCGAGTTCAGAGCTTCACACAGTTGTGGGTTCCACTTCACACAGTTGTGGGTTCCACGACTGGTGGTAGCTGGGAGAAAGGAGGGGCGCTGTCTAGGATTTGGATCAATCTACTGTGGCTCCTCACCACACAGGTCCCTGAGATTCTGGGGACACTAAAGGAAGGAAAGGAATGTCTATTGGGAGCAAAGGGGGAGACTCGGGATCATGGAGCCTCACCTGCTGGAGGCCAGGGGAATGTGGGTAGCTGCCACCCTTAAGGAAGCATACATTTCTGTTATCCTGCACAGCTGCCACAAATGCCTTTCTTATCACACCTGACCAGGGGGCTGGGAAGATGGGGTGTTTGTGGGCGAGGGGGAAGGAAGTATCTGCAAAGTTTCTAGACTTCCAGCTCATACTCACATGACATGGACAATGACTCCCATGCCTGATACTGCATCCCGGTCCACAGCGTTCAGCATGGCTTGTGAGATGGTTTCAAACAGGTGCTCTGGATCCTGGCGATAGCAGAAACCTTTCAATCCCCAGGGCCTTGGACCCTAACTTGGTCTGGCTCCTGAATTCCTTTTTTCTAGGCTCAGTGTCCCCAGCTGTGGCCCCTCCTGTGCCTGAAGTGAGAAGCCCCCTCAGGTCCTCCTCAGAAGGAAGCAGCATTATGTAAGGTCAAGTTCAAGCCCAGAACTTCCTCCACTAACTAGCAGTGTGATCTTGAGCAAGTCACATGTCCCTTCACTAAGCCTCAATTCCTCTTCTGTAAAATGGGGAGCATCCCTATCTGGCTCCCATGTGCTTTGTATCAGATGTCCGATGGACTCTCCTCCTGGGTGTCCCATAGGTACCTCAAAACTCAACGTGTCCAGCCAGGGCAACACATTTCCCCCCAAACCTGTTCCTTCTCCTACATTCTCTATCTTGATGTAGCTAGAAAACTCAGGAATTTTCATATCTTCACCTCCCTCACTGCTGTTTTAAGTGACCAACTCCTCTAGACTCTGGCTGCCCCCTCTCACTGCTACAGTCTTTGCTCAGGACCTCAGCGCCTCCTGCTGGTGACCACAACAGCCTGTCACATCTACCTGCAGGCCTCTGGTTCCTTGGGTTCCTAATTACCTTTGACACCATGCCAAAAGAAAATGTTCAAACTCCTTGGCGTGGCATTCGGGGCATTTTGAAGGCTCATCCCAACCTCACTCTCCGTCGTCATCTCACCCCGCTTCCTGCCCACATTCCAGCAGCACAGTGAGCTCTCCAGTCCCTGAACACACCAGGCCCCACCTGTACCTGTGCAAAGGCTGTTCCTTCTGCCAACCAGGCCCTTTCTTTCCTCCTCTTCCTAGCAAACTGCATTTGAACAGGTATTTGGGTGTCTGCCTTGCTTCTAGTTAGACTGCAGGAAGCCCTTGAAGACCGACTGTCTGGTTTCCCCAGAGCCTGACAGATGTGGCACAACAGACAACCCTCACTGTCAGCCATTGTTCCAATCTTGTCATGTGTTTTACTCATGCTTCCATCCATAAGGTAGGTGCTATTATTACCCCCACTTTACAGCTGATAAAGTGGAGGCAGAGAGGTAAACTGACTTACCCAAGAACATAACTAAGTGGTGGGTGCAGCTGGTTTTCTAACCCAGACAAATTGGCTCCAGAGCCCACTCCGCTGAACTGCCTCTAACCCTACACCTTGTTAAATGTTTGTTCAGTGAATGAATGTGAGAACCCTGAAAACCCAATGTGAGGGATTATTTGTTGTTCTAGCAAATACATGATTGGAGTCTCCTAACAGAAGGTACTCTTCCCCTGAAGTCAGCCAGTTCACACCAAGGCCCTGGCGGATAGGGTTTCTGGCTCAGCAGCTGTGGCTTGCTTTCCTACCTGCACCATTCTCCCCATTACCTGCCACGTAAACACATTTTCCCCTGATGGCCAAGGAGGGTCGGGTCCCTCAGAGCCCAGCCCCACTCCACACCACCAACTCACCATGTTGGGCTCCCAGAGGGACTCGCACATCCCATACATCTGTTCAGCGCAGGTGCCACTGACCACAAAGTCGTCAGTCACCATGGGGCAGCCAATGAGGTCGAGAGAGCAAATGAAGGGCTTAAAGGTCTTCGGGTCCAACCCAGCAATGACTGGCTCCGTGTAGTAGGGGCCAAACCTGTAGGGCCAGGAGCAGACAGAGAAACCAGAACTCAAGAACATGCACTTTCCTTTTCAAGCCTGTTCAGACAAGGGGCTGGCCCAGGCCCAGGCCCCGGAAGAAAACGGAGGGCCTGCTTGGAAAGATCCCCTCTCCCTGTAGCCAGCTTTGATGAACTCTTCCCCCCTCTCCTGGCATCTGGCACTGCTTTAAGACTTTTCCTCTTCTTTTCTCTGACATTTACCTTCATAGCCTTCTCACCCCTGACCCTCTCTCTTCCTCCTTTCTTTGGGAATTCTGCCTTCTTCCAATCTTCCCTATCCTAATCCAGGTCCTAGCATCATTCAATTCCTCTCTTTATACATCTGTATCTTTACTCCTTTCAAAAAAAGATTTGAGGCAATTTCTAAAAAAACACACTGAACAATAAAATGAAACCACTAAGAGTACGAGACACTCAGACTGAACACAAAGTTTTGTTTTGAGCCTCTTAGAAGGCAAGGCAAAGAGGGATGTTCAGTGGGTGGGTCATTCTCATTGTCTGCCAACACAAAGTAGCAGCTCATCAGAAACTTGTTCTAGACCCTGAACTTTGAGAAGAATCAATCTGAGGGATCTTTCTATATAAAATACTTGAAAACTACCGGCTACTATTCTCAATAGAAACTGTACATAAAGAGGCATTATCCATCTTATATCGGCTCCCAGTTGTCTGAGGGCATGACCTTAAGTTATACTTCTGTAAAAGAGAATTCTAAACAAATAAGTTGAAGGTGAAGGAAGGGGTTGGGATAAGGTACTTTGGTGTTTCTCAAACAGATCCCTGGGTATCAATTTCTGTAAGAAACTTGAATTTTTGTATTTCCTCTCAATAAATTGAAAATAAAATTAGTACAAGAATATCCTGGGTTATCTGGGTAACAGTCTTAAAACTAAGTACAGTAACCCAGTTCAGGGCCTGCATTTGTACTTGTAATTACGTTGTTGCTGAGCTATCACCCGAAGGCCAGTGTTTTAACTTTTCCTGCAGTCTTTCATAAACAGAGGTGCCTGGATGGATTCTCTGGGGTCCACGAGAAGTTGTTCCTTTAAAAAGAGTCTGCTTAACTTTGCAAATCACTGTATTAGCCTATCCTACTGGAAAATCAATTTTAGTTGGGCTTGTAGAGAAAGCTCCTGGCTATAGCAGATAAGAATCCAGAATTTTCCAGGTCAGCCTCAAAGTCCTGTATTTTTATTCAATAAACAGGAGCCATTAAATATATACCTTAATGTGAGTTATTTTTTACAACTTTATAAGACTCACAACCTTCCCCTCCCCCCATATAAATCAGTTAAAAAAATCTTTTGTTAAGCCTTTTTCAATTTTGGCTTTTGATAAACATGGTTACTACATATGGTAGACAATTCACAACTGAGGATATTATACCTAAAAAAAAAAAAAAAAAGGTAACCCTTTTTTGTTTTTAACTTTTTGATATTAAAAAGGCAATACTATTGCTCCAGGTATGGGAAGAGCAAAGACTTAGTTTTGAAAGCTAAAGAGTACTTACACAACTTTTCTATAAAGTCTAAAATTACTCCAAAATTAAAAGTTTATAAAAAAGGAAAAAGAGCTCAACTTGTGTTCTTGACAGTTTTGCCCAGAGGTGGGTGAGGCGAGTACCTATGGGGTTCTCCCTTCAATTCCATCCCAGTTTTTGCACCAAATTCTACAGGTTGGCCCCTTCTTTTCTCATCATAAAGTCTTCAAAGAGAACTGACAAAAATCAACATACCCAGTGCTTAGGTTCCCTGCTATTCCAGAGAATCTATGTCACAGAATTCATTCTAGAGTAAGAGCGGCTTCCATTCCTTGCCTTCTGAAGTAGCCCTTTCTTTTCTATTTGGTTGTCAGTCCCACAGAAAACAGACCCATAAAATAAAGGTATTGTCCTGCAAAAAAGAAATGGGAGAACAAAGAGGGATCCCCTTTTGGGCACCCCTCCATACTAGATGCCCACTTGGCCAATCAAAGGTTTCTGCATTCCCTGAGTCCCAGGCTACAGAGGAAGTCCTCACTTAACGTTGTCTATAGGTTCTGTGACTAAGCGAAACAATGTGTAACAAAACCGCCTGCACCATCGGCTAATTGATATAAATAAGACGTACTTAAGGTCCTATGACATCTCATCAACATTATAACAAAACGACATTGAACAAAACGTTATTTGAGGACCTGCTAAATTTCTACTCACCGTTTCTCATACAAGAGGTTGGCCACCATGCTCATGAGGGTGTAAGGCTTGATCTGCCGACCTTCCTTCAGCTCATACAGGTTCAGTCGGAACTTGAGGCGCTGGGCACTGTGGAAGGACCAAAGTGAGTAAGTCACTGCTGAATGTCCCCAGTGTCCAACCCGTGGAGGTCAGGAGGTACACAGGCAGACACAGTTTCAGCCCTTGCCAAGATGCTTCTCTTCCCCTCCCACCGATTATCTCACCAGAATCCAACCTCACGTCCATGTTTCAGAACGTGTCCAACACTTAACATCTGTAAACACATCACTCTACTAACCTTTTTTCCCATACTTTTTTTGAGAGAAGAGGGGAGTAAAGAAGTAGATGTCCCCCCTTTTCTGAGGAATAATTTCTATACAGTAAAATGAACAGCTCCTTCTACACTCTTGGCAGGAGTCGGCTACAGACATAGTCATGGCAGCTCACAGCAGAAAGAACAGTGGACTGAGAGAGCTGACCTGGGCTAAGCCTTCATCCTCCAACTGAATTTTTCCATCCGTAAGATGAGGATAAAATAAATCACCTGATGGTGAAATAATGTATGGCTGTATGACAAGAGGCTTGGAAAACTGCAATCTTATGTGTCTTAAGCAGCAGCTATTGCACTAAAGGACTGGAAGGTGCCTAAGAAAAAGGCCAGAACTCCTCCAGTGCCATCTAAGAGCTCAGGGATATGCCCCTGCAGGGAGCAGACTAATGTCACACCTGCTGGAGGCAAAGAGTCACAGGCCACCAGAACAAAGAGCCTCAGACATGACCTTAGCGTCATCTTAGAAGGGAGGAAACTGTGGCCTGGCAAAATTAGCCATTATGCCCACAAGCAAGCACACTTGGTGAGAAAAGCCTCCTGAAGAAAAGGAAATGGTGTGAGGAGAGCAGCAGTGACTGGAGAGAGGAAAGCTGATGGGGGCCTTCACACTGATGGGATTCTCTGATTCCACCAGGACTGGAAAAAAATGGCTGGCTGGGTTAGATCTCAGGAATAATTTCCAAATTATATGTTCTTGAAACTTAAGAGAGCTTTAAGGGAAATGAGAAATTTTTCTGCCAAGTTTTCACCCACATTCGTAAACTGGTCTCTCGATCTTCTAGGAACTAAGTCCATGAACTGCTGCTGCTTAGGCTACCAGCTTCCTGCCAGCCCTGCCACCTGTGATCGCATCTTCCCTCTTGAAACCCTATCTTGGTTCTTTTCTCTTTTTCTCTGGCTTCTCTTCTATCCCCACTGCTAATTACACATTCAACTCTTGAGCTGCAACTTATTTTTACCCTCTGCTTTGTCTCTGCAGAATCGGTTTCCATAGATTTAACAGCTCACCAATGCCTCCCCAGCTCTGAGATATAACTTTATACCCCAACTGTTCGCAAGATGTTTCTACTTGGCTTGCCTTGTCCTCTCAAAATTGGTGTCAAAATCAAAGTCATCTTCTCCCTCTAAAACTAGTCCTCCCAATTCCTATATTAGTCAACATACTCAAAATAGAAATCATCTTTAAAACATTTCTGCATTGCCTTACATGCCAGGTAACTAGTCTAGACATTAGTAACAGATAAGACATGAACCCTGACCTCAATGAATGGTTCCTTAATTTCATAATTTCCAGGTAGCTACTAAGGCTGGTCAGCAACAACTCTCAGAAATGTCTTCTTTTCCTTTCCTACCACCACCACCCTGTTAGGACCATAACCCTCACACCTGGACCATCCCAATAGCTAGCTACCAGTTTAATCTCACAGACCCTCCCTTCTCTCAAGTCACTGAACCACTGCCAACTGGATAACGAATAGTATGCACCAGCTCATCATGGGTCAGTTATCTTTCTGTATGCCTGTCGTCTCCCAGCTAGACCTGAAGTTCTTCCGGGACTGAGTGCAGTCTTTGGCTTCACAGGGACCTGCGTGGGATCCTAGCTGACATTTCATCAGCTTGCATCTTGGGCAAGACACTCTCTTAGACCCTCGGTTTCCTCATCTGCAAAACAGGGCAGCACCAGGGTAATGTTAAGAGGATTAAATGAATCCATGCAGGTAAGGTGCATTCCACAATCTGGCACAGAGTAAATACTGGTATAAAGTGGTTGGGATCCTTATGGTGACAGGCAAAGACTGACTCTCGGGTTTTGGTTCATGACTGACACCCAGGCCATTCACGACGTCAGGCGAGGCTGGTCCAAGAATAGGTCTGGGTGTGGGCTGGGACTCCCGACACTTACACAGTCTGGACGTCGGTGGCTAGCCCGGCCAGGCCGATGTACAGCCGGTCGCCCATGGGAAAGATCTTCTGGAAGTCCGTGGTCACCATCTGGGCCTGGATCCCGAAGCGCCTGTCGGCAGCGATGGCCACACAATCCTTCCCCTTCATGGCCATGACGGCCCCTCCGTTATAGGACATAATAGACTGGGGCAGACAAAGCGGAGGGGCGTGAACATCCCGAACTCCAGCTCTGAGATTAGCCCCGTGGGGCTGCGAGGAGCCACATTCACCCCCTTGGTCCTCACTGCAGTGCGCTCCCCTTCAAACTGGAGCCGCGTCCTGCAGTCGATCACAAGTCCCTCTCCGCCTCCCAAACCTCCCATGACCCCTTCCCCGTTTCTCAAGCCCTACTCCGTGTCCCTTCTCCTTGCTCCCCAACTCACCATGATTGCAGTGTACTAGGACCTCCAATCGCCACTACTTCAGCAAACCGGCCAGGGCCCTCACAGCGCAACGACTCTCGCTACTTTCTCTCTATTGGCTGAAAGACGACCGTACCGGGATATTTTGGCTTTCTTATTGGCTACGCACCCCGCCAGTCACTAGCACAGGACGTTTGGTTGAGAAGTCAAAACGAAGACAGGGAAAGAGGAAAGTGAAAAGTCACTGTGAGTGCGGAAGAACCTGGCGTCGCTATGCAGGCTGGGATTGCGGCGGACCCAGTCTCAGGACACAGGAGACTAGAGACGAGACCTGCGTACACGTGGGCTGCTGAAAGGCTACGGTGTTGCTTGATCAACGCGCTCTATGGGTCGAGCTTATTACTCATGTTAACTTGTTTCATTTATTATTCCAGAAATTCTCACATCTATTGTGTGTCTGGCACTATGCTAGACTCTGGACATTAACTGGCCTAGAACGGTGCCTGATATTTAGGAGGCTCCCATTAAGTGCATATTTAATAATACAAGGAGGATGGGTAGAAGGAGAGCGTCGCGGGTATTCTGCGGCTGCAGGGATTCATTTGCAAAGGGAAGGTTTGAGGCCGAAGGTTGTTCTGCTTTGGGAGACTTTCAGCAGGTCGACTTCACATACCCCCAAGTCTCAGGTCACCCTAAAAAGGGACGTCCCGAGCTTCCCTTTATCTACTATCCGCAGGAAGCCGGCGCCAATCTCTCCAGAGCCAGTGGAGGAGAGGCGTGCGCGTCCTGCTTCCGTCCCTCCCCGGATCGGGAACCCTTCCTTCTCTTCTCCCCGGGATCCGACTTCTGCTTCATTGCGAGGTTTCTGTTATGGCTCCTGCGCCGTCGCAGGCTCTCTATGATTGACTTGGCTCGCCACGAAAGAAGCGGTTATCATGGTCTCTGTGGCGCAACCGGTTAGCGCGTTCGGCTGTTAACCGAAAGGTTGGTGGTTCAAGCCCACCCAGGGACGCTCCTTTTCCCCCCTCCCCCCTCCCTAAGCATTATCATCCCAACCGCTGGAAAGCCAAATTTGGTGTTGAAATGGCAGACACAACACTTTTTCTATAGCAAATCAGAGGGCCATTGTGATTGAAAATTTGTTCAGTTAATGGGGTAATTTCTCCGGCCATTCCCTCCACCGCCTCCCCAAACTGGGTTGCAGGAAAGGCAGACAGAGGTGTTTGTGCAAAATACGATTCAGGTTGCACTTTTCGTAGGATTAAGAATGAATTTGCAGCGGAGGTTGGACAGTTTTCCATTGTTGGCCTCACCGATGTTACATTCTCGAAATACTATATTTGGAAGGGAAAAAAGCGCGAGAGACAAAGGCAGAGACAAACTGAGGGATGAAGAGAAAGGTGAGAAAGGGAGAACATAGCTGTGATATACCGAGAGACAGAAAGAGGGGGCACAACAGAGGAAAAAGGCAGGGTGAGTGGAAGGAAGACCCGGAGAAAATGGAGAGAAGGAAAAAAGAAGCAGTTAACATGAGAAATATCAGAGACATGAAAGCAACAACAAAACAGGTTTTTTTTTAGGAATACACACACAGAAGTGAGGAGGATGGGGAAATAGAAGCAGAAACTGACAAAGGATATTGTTTGGGGGAGAGGAGTAAAGGACAGGAAGGAGCCTCCCTCTCCACCATTGTCATTTTCAATGTGATTTTTATCCTGGCAGCAGCTCTTAGTATGTGCTGGAAATAATTACCTAGGTTTCCCGGGTTCCTGCTCTCTAGAAACTTCTAGTCTGTGACAGACACAATGACTCTTCTGATGAATAGTTGTCAGGTAGAGGACCATGGGAGATACTATAACTAACAGAATTAAGGGGAAGCATTGGCAACTAACGTTTGCAGGGGCGCATCTGAGGGCGCGGGGTTGGAGCCTCCACTTTTATGACGGAGCTAAGCGAAGGACTCTCTCAAGCAGTTCTCTTCCATATCTGCTCCTCTCAAGATTGGGCTCAAAGGAGGCCTCTTCTGAAAGCCCTCCCCAGTGCTTACTCATCCCTACCCGGCGGGTGGAGGCAAACCGGAGGATACACAGTGCCATCCATGGAAGCTAACAGGACAGGCTGTGTGGACCCTCCAGTTTGCCCCCACCGGCCTGTGAGCACCCCGTGGGGAAAAAGCCCAGCTCATCAGCTTTATGTCCCCTGTGCCTAATGCAGTATTTAACATCGATACATACAGGTGCTGCTTTGTCGGGAAACCTGAGTTTAGATGTGCGAAGGGTTGGGTTGAAAGGTTCTTCTGCTAAACCAAGGATGTGGGGACCTGTCTGTCGCCCAGGACGGAAATGATTAAAATAACGTTTTAGTGGGTAGCGGGTCTTCAGCATGTTCCTTCTGTCTTGCGGTTTGCTTGTGACTGGTGCTTAATAACAGAGGAAAAAGTGACCGGATCTCCAGTGAGCGCGGTGGCCCCAGGTGCAGCACTCCAGGATTAACGGGGCGCAGTGGGGACTCAGAGGGACGTCAGCTCTCTTTCTAGTGGCAGATACCCGCCCCCTCCCTCCCCCCACACACACCCAAGGGTATCCCCTGGATGCCCATATGGATCGTCGGTGGGATGGAGATCTTCGCAAAGTTCCTATAGATTTCTCTTGCCCAGGATCTTCTAGCCTGAAAGGAGGGGCAGAACAGGAGTTCGTGTTGTGCTCCCCTCCCGGTAGGGCGATTGTGGGACAGAGGAAGATGCACGGGTCTTTCCTGGCAGAGTCCAAGATGCAGGCGACTCACCTGCCCTAAGGACAGTGGGCGTGTCCACGCCGAGAGCCCCCCTTCCCGGAGGGGCAGCGATCTCCGGGTCTCCGCGTGTAAAGACAGGGGAGCAGGTGACCGGATCCTCCCCCAGCTCTTCTCCAGCAGGTTCTCAGGCCACCCGCTCTGGGCGGAAATCTCTCTACTCCCTCCTCTTCCTCCCCGCCCCCATTCGGCCGGTATGAGCTGAAGGCTGAAGCTGGGGTCACTTGGCGGCCAGTGTCCGAAGAGCTCCTGGTTGCTGGCCAGAGGGTAAAAGCATGCAGTCTGCCGGCCCCCGCTTCGGGTCAGCCTGGGCTGCAAGTGAGGAGGGAAGGAGGAAGAGGCAGGCACTCTGAAGCTTGCCGAAGATTCGTCTCCTAATTTCCTAACTCGAGCCAGCCGCCGCCAGTGCGCTTCTGGCCAGATGATCGAGCTTTTTGGAGAGACAGACACAGTGACCATCCCCAATAAATCTTGACTAACGAATAAGCGAATCGATCGTCCTAATGAGGCAGGCCCACGGAGGTCGTCAGAACGTAATATTGATTGGCTTCCCAGGCGCCGGCCTCAGCCGCTCATCTGGGCTTGTCCAAGCCTCCCTCTTGGTTCCTCTGCCCGCGGCGGGAGCCGCTGGGAACAGGACCGACTGCCTTGAGTCGGGCTCCTCCCGCCGTTTCCGCGAGGGAGGCGCACCAACCACGCAGAACGCGGAGCGCTAATCGGCACCGGGGCGAAAAATGCGGGAAATCACCGCGAGGCAGGGAAAAAAGCGCGGGCCCACTTTCCAGCCCCCGTGCCTGGTTTTCTAGTTTATTCGGGCCTCTCGCATTCTGCCGGGTTATTGTGTTCTGGGCCTGGGGCCTGAGTCCC
Source organism: Hipposideros armiger (assembly GCF_001890085.2). NCBI lineage: Eukaryota > Metazoa > Chordata > Mammalia > Chiroptera > Hipposideridae > Hipposideros > Hipposideros armiger. The sequence goes on along the minus strand of NW_017731390.1, from coordinate 3,837,544 downwards.
TGTCTTCAGCTTGTCTCCAGGCCCAGGTTGCGTTCCATTTTTCTCCACGCCGGGGGCGCCAGCCTCCACCATAGCGACTGAGACCCCACCACAAGACCTCCGCCCCACCGCCTCTAACTCTGTCCTCCGCTGTTTGCTACACCAAGGCGCCCGGCTGGGTCCCGGGGTGCTGCATTTTTGAGCCGGTGATACCGCCGCCGAGCAGGGTGGGGAGGACACGCTCTCGCTTACAAATGCAGTTATTAATTTTAAGGGAGTGTCACTTAGAGTGAATGAAAATAACTCGGACGCGTGGCCGAGGCGTCGCGTCTCCCACTGGAGCCTAAAGCCCTTTGGCTGAGGCCGAAGCTGGAGGACTGCAGTCCTCATTTCACCCTTTTCTAGGCGCCCCAGCTAGGGGCAAGTGATCGCAGGGTCAGGGGGTGGGGGGGCGCACACGTATTTTCATGGGGGGGGGGAGGTGAGTTGCGGAGGGTAACAGAGAAGAGGATTCACCCTCCAGAGGCAGGCGCTGTTTGGAAAGGGTGAGGTTGTGTACTAGTTTGGGGAGGGGCACAGTACCCGGTGGGGGGGCAGCCGCGTTAGCCTCTCCCCCTCCTCTGTCCCTCTCGGCAAACACCCTGAAGGAATGAGGTCACGTGGGTGAATAGTGGGCGGGGCCTACTCTAGTCTGGAGGAAAAAAGCCATTTTG
>NW_017731390.1:3826000-3836647 GCF_001890085.2 Hipposideros armiger | reverse complement strand
CTCCCTCCCACTCCCCCCTCCCCGAGACCCACCGGATCCCGAACCCAGGTAAGCGGACGCAGACTGCCCTTTCCTTTCCTCCTCCTACCCCGTAACCATCTGGGGATCGGGATGGGGGGCCGGTGCATCCTCTTTACACACCCCTGTGGGAGGGGGAGGCTCGGAGCCGGGCCTGCTGCTCGCGTCTGCGCCCCACCCCCGCCAGCCCCTATCTAGCTCTCCCGGTCCGCCTTTCTTTCTCCCTTTTTTCTCTCCCCTTTTCCCTTCTTTCCCTTCCAAGATGGCCGAAGTGGAGTCCCCCTTTTAACGATTTGGCGTCTTTCTCGACCACCTCTTTGTGCCGCAGCCCCCTCCTAGACCTGCTCCCGAGGTAGCAAGGGGGAGGGTCTGAGGCAGTCACAAGAGCTTTGGGGCTACGTGGTGGGTTGGCTCTCTGACCCCTTACCCCTCCCCACGAGCCAAAGCAGCCCTGGCTCTACCCCACTACGCCCCTCGGTCTAGGGAGGAGGGGTCTCTCTCTGCTTCTTCGGTGGACACCCGGGCGTCGTGGACGCGCAAGGACTTGAGGCCGGGAGGAAGGGGACGAGGCATTTTTGATCGCCGCGAGGCCGGGGGAGGGCGCTCTTCCCTGCGGGGGTCCCGGTCCTCTCGGGCACCTCCCCCAGCCGGTCCTTTTCCCCCCATCCCAAGACTGGGCGCCCCGCCCCCTCCCCAACCACCTCAGCAGAGCCTCTTTCTCCGGAACACCCCTCCTTGGGCCCCGCCGAAAGTTTGGCTGTAGGGAAGAAGGTAGGAGCAGCCACCCGGGAACGGGTCCCTGATCCTCTGACCCAGGCTCCGGGGAGAGCCGGGGCGGAGGGGGTACAATGGAGATGGGGAAGATTTATCGCGATATTTCCCATCGCCAGCGGAGGCAGGAGGGGTCTGATTGATTGGCTCCTCTAACTCCGGGGAGCCGGGCTGCCCCCTCCCTCTCTAGGCCCTCCTGCTGCTAGTTCTGAAGGGGTGGGACCCCTCGGTATGCGGACACCCCTGCCCCTCCTGTCTCCACGGTGGGCCCAGGCATGCCTCTCCCCCTCCCCCAAGGTCCCCATCTGCCCAGAATTGCTCCGGATGGCTGGAGGAGGCCTGGGGTGGTGAATTTGCCTGTAAATATTGTGAAAGTATTACTCGGCGCTTGCCCCTGGTCTTTGTCTCTGAGTTACTCCCACCCCCCACTCCATCCTGCCTCAGTCTCTCCAGGGTTTCCTGTCGTTGGGGGTGGGGAGGTCTCTTGGTAGTCTCCCACTCGGCTCCGATGCCTCCTTCTATGGGCCTCTTGTAGTTTGTATTTGTTTCTGAAACTCTAATTTCTCTTCTTCCTCCCCCTTCCACTCTGTTCGAAGGTGTTAGTACTTGGAAAAGGAGCATAATGCCAGCTCTGTTGCAGCTTTTTGGTGGGGAGGTTTTCCCAGGGGTTCCCTGGTTTGGAGGTTGCAGTCTTAGAGCTGTCTTTGGAAGGAGGCAGGAAACACCCCAGGTGAGACCTGGGACTCAGGATCCAGACACTGTGTAGCTGGGTGGGGTTCAAGTTGAAGTCTTGGGGGGTGGGCAGGAAGGGGGCTCTCTGCTGCCCCTGGCCTTCCTTGCCTGAGAGATCTTGGAGGATGGAGCTGTTGCCATGGGAATAGAGAGCCTGAACAGGAAGAGGTTACATCTTTGTGCAGGTCAGATGCCCACCCCACTCCTCCAGCCTCTGGCCTGCAGAGTGAGGTTGGGAGCTGCACTGCCTTTGTTGCCAGAAGACTTATGTTATAATTTACACTGGGTGGACCAGGGATGCACAAAAGGTTAGTGTGTGTTGCAGCTTTGATTTCAGTCAGGGATGTCAGACTGTGCTTCTGGAAGGGGTGGGTGGGAGTGGCTATGCATCTGGCAAATGTGGGTCTGGTTCTGGTCTGGCTGTATGTGTGATGGGGTGTGTCTGTGTGTGTGTCTGGCCAAGTATCTGTCTGGCTGTGTGTGTGTGGTGTCTGGCCTTGTGTGTTGTGAGTACGAGAGAGATGGAGGGGGTGTGTCTGGCTCTGTGTGTGTGTGTGTGTGTGTGTGTGTGTGTGTGTGTGTGTGTGTATCTGGCCATTGTAGCTCTATGTTTTTCGTTTTTGTCTTTGTTTGATGTTAGGAAGCTGAGAGGTGGGAAAGGGAGGGAAGGTAGGGTGAGCCCTGCCTCAGGAGGTTAGAAGCCTTTTGCAGTGCTGCTGGTGGGAGAGCCCATCCTTGTCCCAGGGTCAAAGTTCAGGGGAGATTGAGAGGTTGACAGTGCTCCCAGGTAGACTTCCATGTCCCCTATTCCCCCACACACAAGTGCGGGGGGCTTGCACATTCGCACCCACCCAGTTGGGAGAGGAATGGACTCTTGGAACCCAGGGTCTGAGTCTTGCTAATACACCCTGGCTCACTGTGCTTCCGTGCAGCCTCAGTTTCCCTGTCTGTACCTCGGAAGTGGGATGAGGCGATTATCCTCTGCTCCCTCTTCCTGCTTCAAGGTGGAATGTGTGCTGATGGTCATGTTTTGTCCAGACTTTGACCCCTCCCAGAAGGCTCACTGAGCGGTTGTCTAGGGAACCTGGAGTCCTTATTGGTTCTTTAGATGAGTGGGGAGCCTGCTCTGGGTGCCAGTGTAAAGAGCACTGTACTGGGAGTCAGGCAGCTTCTAGTCCTCAGACTTCCACAGCATTGCTGAGTGACCTTAGACAAGTCACGTCTTTCTTAGCTTCTTCATCTGAAAAATGAAAAGATTGGACAAGATGCTGTCTAAGATCCCTTCTACCTCTGCAATTCTAGATGTGACCTTGAGTGACTTTTCCTAAGACTGGGGGTTTTCTACTGAGGGAGTTGGGCCAATTTCATTTGGAGGGATGGAAAAGCAAAGAATCCTGTGGCTTGGCATCCAGAGGAGGAGAGGGACCTCTGGGTTATCAGAGACTGGCTACTTCTGCAGGGGAACATGAAAAACACTGACAGTGAGAGAGGACTAAATCTTGGGGGAGCTTCCAGAAAGAGCTTGGTTAAAACGGAAAGATGGGGGTGATCTCTATTAGTAGGGGACCTTGAGGATGGAGAAAGACAGATGCCAGATTTAAATGGTAAGGAGGAGCTGGAATTGGGTGCTGATCAAGCTCCTTTCCTGTCACTATAGCTGAGACCAGAGGCCCCAGGGGCCAGGAGCTTGGGCAGCCCAACTGTGGTGCCCTTGCAAAGACAATGATTTGGGGACAAAAGATCCTGAAGGACTTGGACCCTGGTTGGGGAAAGGCAATGGGGATGGGAGATGGTGTTCAGGTCCACTGTGGGAATATGGTTGGGACTCCCAGAGCTCCACAGAAGCCACTTCCAAAAGGCCCTTCGTTTCCTTTTTCTGCTCTTTGGATTTGTCTGTCCCTCTCGGTCTCCCTCAGGCTGTTCCCATCTCCCAGCCTCTTCCCTAAGTTGGTGATGCTGGCAGTTCAGTTACCCATCACCCCTCTTCCCTCTCCTTCCCACAACACACCAGCTACTAGCAACTGGGGAGGAACTGAGTATCAGGTATTGGGCCCTGAGGCTTCCTGGTGGGGGAATGTGGGGAGGGGGTGCTTGGGGGAATAGAATTCCTGTTTACAGTTCTTGGCACCTGCTGACAGGGCCCTGCAGGTAACCATGGCAATCAGGTGAGGAACCAATCAAGGCTTTTCCCCACCCCAGACCCAGAGGTAATAGTCTGAGGCCCTGGGGATGGTGTCACAGGGGGCTCATTTCTTAAAGGGGAGAAGGGGGGACATTTCATTCCTTCAACAAGCACCACAGCGCTTTCCTTCGCCGGGGCGCCTAGAAAGGAGCTTGAGGGATAGCCTGGGTCTGAATCCTCACGAAAGCTCAAGGAAGTGAGAGGGTGAAGGGTCACAGCCATGTGCCCAGGAGCTCCTGGGTGTTGAGGCCATAAGAACTAGATTGGTGTTTTTAAGAGCAAGTGTCTGTCTGAAAACACAGCACGCGTGTGCATGAGGTGGTTAAGGCAGCATGGAGTGCTATGTGTTTGTGTGTACACACATGTGTGCATATGTATGGAAGAGGACGAGAAAAACAAGGGGGTATGAGATTCACTGATAGCAACCTGGACCCCCAACATTATCAGACCCAAAAATGTTTTGTTTCTGGCTGTACACTCATATAGATTCATTTGGACACAGACACACACGGGACAAGCAGTCACATGAAGTACCTTTGGAGGCCCAGACGGCACGTACACATCCGATGGCAATTACACACACTCAGTGAGACGGCCACTTGGAGTTTGTTCTCTCCTCTGGATGGCTGTAATAATATTTGGGCATCTTGCCAGGGACGGGGTTACTATGGAAACGACCAAACAGTGGAGTGGCCAACAAGCCTGCTACATAATTGTGAAGGGGGACCCATGCAGGGAAGGCAGAACAAGGCCACCCTGTGTGGGGTCGGAACCTTTTTCCTCTGGCCGGGTCTGCAGGTCTTGGCCTCTGCGTCTCCACTGCCTCTCTGGGCTTACTTGCTTGTTCCCTTCTGTCTGCCCTGCAACTTGGTGTCTCTCCCACGTGTGGCCTTTGTGTCTCTCCATCTCTTTCCGTCTCTGGCCAGCCTCTGTTGGCTCTTTGGGTCCTGGCCAAACTCATCTTGGGGTCTCTATAGAAACTGCTGATCCTGGCTGTGAATTTCTGGTCCTAGAAAACCCAATGTGGCGGCTTTAGAAATGTTTCTGGAAAGGATAGAAGGGTGTGTGTTGTAAAGGAGCCGTTGGGGTTTGGCCCCTCTCCCAAGCCCCACCCCTTGGGCTTCTACTCTGGGAAGGAGGAAAAAGGGAGGGGCCATCCCTTCTAGGTGTGCAGCTTTGATTTTTATACCAAGAAGTAAGCACATCAGCCAATCCAGAGCTGGGCTTTGCCTGACCTCCCCGGACCCTGCCATGGCCTGGCTGGGTGCTTGGGTAGGCTGGGTACAGGAAATTTTCTGCCCAGCTTTGGCAGGCATCTCCGAGAGCCTGTGGTCTGTTGCTGGACAGCCTGTGGACAGGTTGCAGAGGAGGTGTCACCAGCTGGAAGACAGTGGGTAGGAGGCAGTACCCATGTGGGGGAAATTCCTGTGTATGCATTGGGAGGGTAGTTCCTGGAGGTGTGCTCGTGGGCACAGGTGGAGCTGCGTGGTTCCAACTTTGGGCATCCGAGGACCATCCGAGGTATTTCCTGCCTGAGCATCAGGCCTGGAACCCACATGGTCAGCATACAGTGGATTTCCAGATTTCTGCTTCAGGATCGGGGCTTGGGGGAGAGCCAGAGGACAAGTGATGGGTGCCCCTTTCAAACAGGGCAGCCTGTGGCCCACAGTGTTTCCAGGGAAGGCTTCCTGGAGGAGGAGTGGATGAGTTGAAAGGAGGATAGGAAGGGGTAGAAAGACCCAAGTCAGGGGCCTTAAACTTGTATAGAGGTGGTGAGGGGGGCAGGGACAATTTATTGTTTCCCTTGTATTTCCTTGAGGTTCCGGGCGCTGGCTTATTTATCTGAGTTTCCTCATAGCTCCTAGCACTCACTTGAGTGAATATGAGTCAGGATTAGGGAGATTTCTTAAAAGTCTGTCCTTGTTCATTTTCCTGCCTCCCCACATCCTTTGGACAGCTGGGTAGCACTTCCTGTGGTCTAACCTCAGTCTTTCTTGCTGTTCCTGAGGTGGAGTCTGACCTTGTTTCTCAGGGTGGTGTGACTTTCCAGAGCCCCTGGCACCCAGTGAGCACTCACAGGGGGCCAGAAAGAACCAGCCCATGCGTGTACCCAGTCTGGCCTTGGCACAGAGAAGAGCCTTGGGCTCAGGGAGAGATGTTGGATCTCTGGGTTTCTGATTCCACTTTTACTTCCCAGGGTGACGCTCCCCAGCCCCCCCGCTCCCCTCCCCGGCATCATGCATCGGACCACACGGATCAAAATCACGGAGCTGAACCCTCACCTCATGTGTGCCCTCTGTGGGGGGTACTTCATTGATGCCACTACCATCGTGGAGTGCTTGCATTCCTGTGAGTTGGGTGGAGGGGCTGCTTCTCAGGGTGGGTGGTCTCTGCCCAAGTTGGAGGGGTGCTGCCTGGGGAAGAGTGAACTTGTCTGTGTATCTGGTGGGGGTCCCTAGGTCACAGAGAGGCTGCCTGAGAGGGGAGACCAGAGGCTTTAACCCAGAAGTTCATCCCAGGGACTGTCATCTGAAATCTCAGTGGCTGAAATTTCAGCCCACGAAGAGGCAGGTGCCTCTGGTGTGCCCTCTGGGCTTGGGGGCAATGGGCCAAGGACCCTGGGAAATGTCTGACAGGCTGGCTGTTGTTCTGTGCTCCACAAGAGGAGCTTGGGACTTGGAGCTCATCTTATACATGACAGATGACACTGACCTCACACACACACACACACACACACACACACACACACACACGATCTGCCCTTCCCCAAGGATGGATATGGAGTAGTTGCCATCTGTGCAAAACAGGACCATGTTGGGCGTTGAAGAAGGGATACCTGAATCTGAGCAGAGGTGTGGGGGCTGGGCCTGGCTGCAAAGCGGGCTCTGACTCTCTTCCCTTTCTCCACACCCCCCAAGTCTGCAAAACCTGCATCGTGCGCTACCTGGAGACCAACAAGTACTGCCCCATGTGTGATGTGCAGGTCCATAAAACCCGGCCGCTGTTGAGCATCAGGTGGGCCTGGCACTTCCCGTCCTGCCCCTGTGGGCCTCTGGGTCAGCTCCCCTCTGTCCCTCAGCACTCCTTATTCCTGTAGCCGAAGTAGCATTTGGGGAAGGAGCCCTAGGCCCATTCCCCACCTCTGGCTTGTATCCAGCTGAGAAATACTGGAGCGGTAAAGACTAGGTCTACAAGGACCCCAATGCTGGGCCCTGAATCTAAGGGAAGGAGGTGAGAAGTGGGGTCCCTGGCTGGGGAGATCAGGGTAAGGTGGTTGCTGACAGGCCCCTGTATGTTTGTTTGTTTTTGCCAGATCTGACAAAACCCTCCAAGATATCGTTTACAAATTGGTCCCTGGGCTTTTTAAAGGTACCTGCACACCCTTCCTCTTGCCTGCCACCCATCACTTCCCAGTCCGTCGCCCCCTCTCTACCCTTGCTTCCTTCCTTCTTCCAGATGAGATGAAAAGGCGGCGGGATTTCTACGCAGCGTACCCCCTGACAGAAGGTGAGTTCACGTGTGTGTGCTCCCAGGCCTGGGACCATGTGAGTGTGTGGCACTGCCCCACACATGAGGGCTGGGTGCACTGGGCTGTCCATCCTCCACGCATGACCAGGCCTCCTCCCTGGCCCAGAGGATGACTGGGCTCACCCCGCTGAGCTCCAAGATCCTGGGTCCTTGGGGCTTTTTCCCCCACCCTAAGCCAACCCCTCAGCGTTCTTTCCTTTTGTAGTCCCCAATGGCTCCAACGAAGACCGTGGCGAGGTGCTGGAGCAGGAGAAGGGGGTTCTGAGCGACGATGAGATTGTCAGCCTCTCCATCGAATTCTATGAAGCTGTCAGGCAAGTCTGACCCACATCTGGTCCTTTTGGGGTCTTACGCTGTGTCACCCCCTTCTTCCGCCCTGGCCCCATTCCTCTGGGAGGGAGGGCCTTCTGGATGTGTGCACTAGGGCGTCCTGCCTGCACCAGGGTTTTCCTAGATTCATTCTTTCTCATCCCCCAGGGACCGGGAGGAGAAGAAGGGCCCCCTGGAGAATGGGGATGGGGATAAAGAGAAGGTGAGTGCTGGGGCCTGCCCAGGAGTGGGGTGTGGGCTGGGAGAGAGTGCCTGGGTGGACCCCAGCCCTTGGGTGCCTCTCCCCCAGCAGACAGGGGTGCGCTTCCTGCGATGTCCAGCAGCCATGACCGTCATGCACCTGGCCAAATTTCTCCGAAACAAGATGGATGTGCCCAGCAAGTACAAGGTGAGTCTCTGGGCCCTTTCGAAAAGGGAGTGCGGGTGGGTGTGTCCAACAATCTGTGCATCCCAGCCATTGTTCAGGGCTGGCTGGGTGTCACCAAGGGCCTACCTGGTTGTGTAATTGAGCCCAAGTAGAAGGGCAATTGAAACCAAGCTTAGGGTGGGGCAGCCTTTTTGAAACCAGTGTGCAGAGAGGTGCATGGGAGCAAGGTGGTGTGTGTGTGTGTGTGTGTGTGTGTGTGTCTGTCTGTCTGTCTGTCTGTCTGTCTGTCTGTCTGTCTGTCTGCGCGTGCGCGCTCACACATGCTTGCACATTCAGAACTGTGGCAGAGGTATGTATGCAAAAATACAGGGTCTTACCTGGGGCCAGCTGCCTGAAGCAAGGCTAGTCTGAAATTCCACCAGAGCTCTAGGACGTTGCTTCATAAACTTGAATGTGTCTGTGATCCCCTAGAGATCTTGTTAAAATGCAGATTCTGATTCAGTAGATTCTGCATTTCTAGCAAGCTCTCAGGTGCTGCCAGTGCTACTGGTCCACAGAGCACACTTTGAGTATCAGTGGTCTAGGACAGTGAAACCCAAACTTTGCTGCATGTCAGAATCACGTGGGGAGCTTTAAAACTCGACTCATGTCATACCAATGAAATCAGAATCTCTGGGGGTGAGAATCAAGCATTGGTATTTTTAAAGCTCCCTGGGTGATTCCACTGTGCAGCCTGGGTGAGAGCCAGTGCTCCACGAGGTCCTTCTCACCTGGGCTTTTTCTTTGCCCATTAGCTTCTCTGGGGGACCTGCCAGGGATATAAAGACACCCAGAGGGCTGTGTGGATGGCTGGGGGCAGGGGGTTGTTAATGATGTGGGTATCTTCTCTGAATCCCTTCCCACCTGGTGATCAGGCATTACGCTGGGACAACCCTGATATGGACGTCAAATTTACCATGAAACCCCAGAGTAACGAGGGACCACCTGCAAGTCACCTTTGTGCCCCCTCCTAACCCCAAGACTGCTAGCTTAGAGTCTCTGCCAGATGGCCAGGGCCTTAATCCTGGCCAGGGTCATGGTGTTCTCCCTCTCCTCCAGGTGGAGGTTCTGTACGAGGACGAGCCCCTGAAGGAATACTATACCCTCATGGATATCGCCTACATCTACCCCTGGAGGCGGGTGAGCAGGGTGGGTGGGTGGTTGCAGGGCTGGGAGGGGCCCCCCTGTAGGTCTGGCATTGGTTTGTGGACCCAGTGACCACATGGGCCACCCTGCTCTAATCACAGCCAGTTCATCTCTTATCCCATGAGCTGGCCATGTCCAGGGTGGCCCCCATACCGGGTCAGCCTTGGGGCCGTCCCTCACCGATGACCTCCCACACTCAGAAGGAGAAACAGGTCCTTGGACAGATTATGTGCTCCGATTTGGGGTCAGAAAATTCCGAGGGTCTGGTGGCTGCGGGGGAGTAAATACTGCTTTCTGCTCTTTAGCCGCCCCTTCTTTTTCTCTCGAGTCTCTCGTCTTACACATTCTCTCTGCCTCTCTCTGGGTCTTGTGTGACCCTGTCACTCCTGCCTTGCTAGCTCAGTCTCACTTTGCCTAGGTCCTCCTAGTCTGCCGGATCTTTCTCTCCAAGGCCCGGACCTTGCCATGCTGTTTGGACACTATGGGGTGAAGTTGGGTGGCTGCCTGGTAGGCCTTTTTCCTGACACCCGGCCCTTCCCTGCCTCGCTCTCCCTGCAGAACGGCCCTCTCCCCCTCAAGTATCGGGTCCAGCCAGCCTGCAAGCGGCTCACCTTGCCCACCGCGCCCACTCCATCTGAGGGCACCAACACCAGTGGGGCCTCCGAGTGTGAGTCAGTCAGCGACAAGGCTCCCAGCCCTGCCACGCTGCCAGCCACCTCCTCCTCCCTGCCCAGCCCAGCCACCCCTTCCCATGGTTCTCCCAGTTCCCATGGGCCCCCGGCCACCCACCCTACCTCCCCTACTCCCCCTTCAGCAACAAGTGGGGTCACCACAGCTACCAACGGGGGCACCTCGAACTGCCTGCAGACACCATCTTCCACCAGCAGGGGGCGCAAGATGACTGTCAATGGCGCTCCTGTGCCCCCCTTAACTTGAGGAAAGGGAGGGACCTTCTCCCTTCTTTTCCAGACATGCCTCTCCACCCCCTCCATTTTTTCTGGGCCCCCTTTTCCACTTCTATTCCCACCTTAGGGGTGGGGGGTGGGTTTTATAAATAAATCTATATATATATGTACATAAGAAAAACCAAATATACATACTTATTTTCTATGGACCAACCAGATTAATTTAAATGCCACAGGAGACAAACTTTATGTGTGTGTGTATGTGTGTGGGGGGTGGGGTGTTCATTTTTAGGGAGTCTTGTGTAATTTGCTCTATTCTTTTTGGGGATGCCTGGAGGTGGACTGGAGGAGCCACTTGAGGCTCAGTAAAGCTCTGCCCCATCCTCCTTGTTTCCCAAGGCAAATGGGTTGTTGGAGGGCCCACCAGCTCCCAAAGCTTTAGGTACAACTCTAACTGGCTATGTATGGGGTCTACCCTTTCTCTTCTCATCTTGGCTGCTGTCCTGCCCCAAGCCCCTCCCCCCTCATTGTTGAATGTCCAGAGAATTGCTAAGACAGTGCCTTTTACAAATGCAGTTCATCCCCCTGGTTCTGAGGAGTGAGTGGGCAGCGGAGATGGCATCTCTTTT
>NW_017731390.1:3798538-3824960 GCF_001890085.2 Hipposideros armiger | reverse complement strand
CGGCCTCTGGACGGCCGCTCACAGCGGCTCTTGGCAGCTCACACCGGCTGCCAGCTGCTCACGCTGGCTGCCAGCCACACACAGCTTATGGCAACCCACTGCAGCAGGGGCTGCAGCCTAATGCCGTTGCCGGCAACTCACAGCAGCCCAGCTCCAGGTCGAGCCGCCATTCACCATCTTAGGTGTAGAGGGCAGTGTTACTGGCCCCCATGTGGCATCCTAAGCTAGCTCTCAAGCAACATGCCACTCGGCCGGCCCTTGAATGAGTTCTTAACCAACTGAGCCACTCGGCTGGCCCTTTCCTCATGCTTCTTGTGTCCGAGCTCAACCTGCCTTGGAGGACCCCATACGGAATGAACCTGAAGTGCCCCCACCCTGTGGCTGACCAGGTGCCCCCAGCCCAGGTTAGGATCCAGAGCCAGTGACCACAAGAATACCGCTCTGGGCAGGCATGCCTGTTTAATGACATCTCCACCAGCAGACGTTGAACCAGGGGCCTGTTTCCGGCTGCTCCAGATTGGAAACCTCAGGTGATGGCTTGCAAGTCCTTTACAAGCAGGCTGTGGGTACTGGGGTCCCTGGATGATTCCTTCTTGGGCTTGGCACTCACTTTCCCACAAAGGATGTGCCTGTCAGAAAGGCCTGGGGCTGGGTAGCAGCTACCCACTCAGTGGGGAGCCCACTTCTGCCTTCTGTATCCGCTCGCTCCTGTGGGTGCCATCACAGTATGGGGGCTTCTGAGTTGCCTTGCAGGTGCATAGGGCCACTATGCGGGTCTCCTGGGCCTTGAACTTGAGTGGGGAGAGGCCAGTGCGTTGGAAGAAGTGGGAGCCATCGCAGAAGGGCTGGTGAGGGAAAGAAAGAAATTAGAAACCCAGCCCCACCTGCTGGGGCTGGGCAGGTCTGGGAAGAGCTACACACCCTGGTTAGGGCGCAGGCTCCTGAGTGACAATGCCAGCGTTCATTAGTTTACCTCTCATGTAATTTGAGGGTAATAAGAGTCGAGTTGTCCCAATGAAATGAGTAATGGTTATTATGTACTTTGCATGTAGTAAGTGCTCAGTAACTTTGAGTCATGACAGCATTGTTCCTGAGGCTACAAGGACAGAATTTTCAAGGTGAAATGAGACCTTGGGTATCAGCAGCGTTTACACTGATAGGTTGGTGTTTGTTTTCTTCCCAATGGCTTTGAGTCTCCATTGGTTCATGAACTTCATTTCCATCCCCATAGTCTGAGGTAGAAACTCTGGGTTAGGGAGATCCTGTGTGCATCACAGGGCTTTAAGACAGGAGTTATCAATTTTTTTTTGGCTCCAGGAAACAATGGGGCATATTGTTGGGAGTGGATGTTACAGGGAGGACAGGGATATCCCATTGTGAACTGGCTGCCTGGTGCCAGCATATATTCCCTGTCCGTCCAGGGAGGTGTTCAGAGACGGGAGTGGAAACCAAGGCCCAGGGAAGTGCCGTCACTTGTTATTAGTGGGCCTCCTGACCTTGGGGCCAGGGTGGGGTAGGTGAGATGAGAGGGAAATAAGCAAACATCAGCCACCAGTTCCCAGGGGGCAGGAGGCAGAGAGGTGAGGCCACATGACAGCTGGCATTCCCTTAGCACTGCTCCGCCCTCATGAGGACCTGCTCACAGTCAAATCAGTGGCAAGGGAGGGCTGCTGACACCATGCCACACCGCTTGGAGGAAAACAGTTCTAAGAATTCAGCTCAGGAAGGATAGGGGCCCTGGAGGCCAAGACTATGTGGCAGGTTCCTGCAGGATGAGAGGCTCCTGAGGCAGAAGGGAGAACCAGTTGGGAGCAGGGAGCCAGGCTGAGAAGAGAACAGGCCGAGGCAGGCAACCAGGGAAGTCACATAACTAGAAAGGGGAGGGCTTTCAGAAAACACCAGGAAGGGGCACTTGGGGGCAGCGGAGCTGGGCAGAGTTCCCAATGTTGGGGTCCTAAGACTGGGAACCTTTAGCTCAGCTGCTTCCTGGAAGCAGCAAGGAGGGAGAGAGGCGAGCCTCTCAGTGCTTGGAGTAGAAGCCTGGAATATCCCTCTGAGGAGAAGGGAGCACCAGAAGCCAAGTCCAGAATCCTGGGCTCCACCCATCTGGCTGTGTGACAGTTTCTGTCTCTCTGGGCTCATTGCAAAGGCTGGATGCAGAGAACTGAGCTCAAGGCTGTGGGTGGCACTGGCCTAACAGTATTCTTTCACCCCCAACCTCCCTTGTCCTTCAGGCATGTGTGGGGAAAAGAAGACCCATCCTGAGTGGGAGCTCCCAGGAGACACCCTGCTGTTCCCAATCAGGGGTGTTATATGTCAGTGTGTGTGTGTGTGTGTGTCTGTGTGTGTGTGTGTGTGTGTGTGTGTGTGTGTCTGTGTGTCGTCTCACCTGCTTCTTGCTACGGCCACACACACACCACCTGTAGGTTTTCCCTGCCACCAGCTCCATCTTGATGGGTGTTTTCAGGGCCACCACGGACTTGGCTGGGACTTTGGGGAACCATTTGGCCTGTGGCAGGAAGATGAAGGGCTCGGCGTCAGCCCTGACCCTGGAAGCACTTTCCTGCCTATGGCCTTGTCCAGTTTCCCATTGGCCCTGGCTTGTGGCAGGCTTCTTCTGCAGGAGGCTGATCTGATGCCACCCAGCAAAGACACTCCTCCCTGGGTACTATAAGGGCGCTGAGTTCCAGACAGGGAAGGGACTTCGCGGCATTCAGGTTTTGGGGCCCAGCTGCCTTCCCTTCAAACCCTAGCTCCACCTGGGTGCTTGGGAGGGGAGGGCCAGGATCCTGCCAGCCCAAGCGGGCCAACTGCACCCTGGGGCTCGGTTTATCAGGCACCACTGTTGCCAGCGCAGAAGACTGGCTCCCTGCCCTGTGCCCTCGGGTCCAGACTACCTCCCCTGAGCCCTGGGAGGTGGCTACAGGCAAGGCATTCGCAGGCTAGCGTCCCGGAAGCAGGGCTGACCCTGTCTGGTTCCATTCCCTGGTGTCTGTCTACCTTTGGGATCTCTGAGCCCGGGGAACTTGAGGGGAGAGAAGGGGAAACGGGGTATTTACCAGCCAGGAGGAGATATCCCGCCTCTGGTTCAGCTTCTGCAAGGCACGTAGTCATCACCAGACGGTGGTTTGGAAACAGAAAAATAAAGTCAATAGAAAGAAGCGGAGAACTTCCAGGGGTAAGTCATCCGGGAGGGAAGAGACAACGGCTTAGGGGCGTAGGAGGAATGAGAGCGTGAGAAAATGGGCCACAAGAGAGGAAGGCGAGTCGCCGGGGAGGTGCTGGCACGCAGCAAGCGCTCTGGGAGGGCTGCAAAGCACCAGGCGAAGCGGAGACTTGGGGTCGCTCAGCGGAGGGGCCGGCAGGACCCGGCACGAGGGGCGGGGGGAACCTCGAGCGAGGAGAGGAGGGGCCGGGCCGCGGGCCGCACCGGAACGGAGGATGCTCACCCAGGGCACCAGTCGCAAAAGCGCACCCCCGCCGTTCATACTGGCCCCCAACGCCACGCCACGCCTGCTCCGCCCAGCGCCCGGGTCACCTTAACGCTTCCGCCGCCTCCGGGCCAACGGGGCCCCGCCCCGGCCCGGAAGACTCGCCTGGGTTCCGCTCGGGTGGGGGTTGAGGGCCTGCGCGGTCCGGTCCAGCCCCAGCCGCCGGAAGCCAAACCAAATGCCAGCCCTGCAGCCTGCTCGGGTCCCCTGGGGGATGTGGATGGGGCTCTCCGGGCGCCCCCTTTTGTACAGGCGTGTCTGCGGAATGACCGCAGAGCATAGCCTCTCGTTTCCTTGCCTGCTCCTCTCAGGCCACACACACCCTCTCACACCCTTGTGAGCTGGGACCCTCCTGGGAGCCGGTTTTTCCTGCAGAGTCTAAGGCAGTGTTTCTAGAAGTGCAGGGCGGGTACATCTCACCACCTAGGGAGCTAGTTTTTTAACAGATTCCCGCCGGCCCGGGCCTATAGAACATCCTCGTGGGTGGGGCACAGGTATCCAAGCGCTCAATATGCAGCCTGGGTATTTTGTGCATCCTTGTGACCTATTATTCAGCTTAAAGAAATGTAAAATATTATCCCCCATCCCCTCCCAAGGCTACTACAGTTGGCAGGCCACCTCCCTTTGCCTTCAATAAAGCCAGACAAAGCAGGGTCTCATTGGATTTTTTTTTTTTGTAAAACATTCTTTTATTAAAAGAACAAGTGCTGTATACGAACTGCCCTTCGTACAAATAACATCCGTTATACAAAGATACAAGATCCGGGTTATGCACAATTCCAGGCTTGGAGGTGGGGGGAGGGCATTGCCTTTTGGGCTGATATAAAGGAGGTTTTAGAAAGAATGAAAAAGGAGCCCTGGGTTTGCAAACTGTGGCTTCCCCTCCCTGCTCCCCTAGGAAGGGTCTGCTACATTGAGACAGGCTGGGATGGGAAGGGGAGGTGGGAGTCAGGGTTTGGGTCTCCAGTCCCCCCACCTAAGTCCCAAGTTGGGTTGGAGGAAACAAAGGGCAATGGAAGGCACCCCAGTCCCCAGCTTTTCAGTAGATCAAGTCCAAGTGGTAAAGAGCTAGACACTTAATGGGATTGATGTGACTGGAGGGAGCCAGGTATTGGGCTCCACCTTCTTCCAAATTCCCAATTGAAGTGACTTGAATCCCTCCAGGCACCTCTCCCCCGGGGAAATAAGTTGGGATAAAGGGGAATTGGGAGCGAGCTGCCTACCCCTAACTCAGGCCTACCACACACCAAGGAAGACGCTGGAAACTGGCAGGAGAAGACTGTGCCTTTGAAAACTTGTCTGCATTTCCAGTTTGGGAAAGGGAAGTGTGGCGATTACCCTTTCTCAGAGCTGGCCCCTGGCTCCGGCTCCCCTCACTTGTCTAGGCCCTTCCTAGGAGTACTTCCCTAGAACTCAGGACAAGATGGCAGGTGTGTGCTCATCAGCCTCAAGGTAAGAACACCTGGAGGCAGTAGCCGGCCCAGGAGCCTGAGGGAAAAAAACTCACACACAGGAAAAAACTTTTTAAAAGCAACCTTTAAAGTGTCATTGTCTATGAAGAGGATCCATCAGCTCTGAGCTAAGACAGTGCTACATAGACACCCTCCCACCCTGGGCACAGCCCTGCACTCACACCACACGTCACACACACAGCGACGGCTAGACAACCACATGGAGGCAGTGCAGTGGGAAGGGAGAGCGGAGGACCAGGAGGCCAGGGTCCTGAGGGCTGGTCCCCTACCCCTCCTAGGCTTGGAGGTATCACCTGTGGAGGAGCTGGCTCAAACCTTTAAAGACAGGTCCCCTCCAGCTCTGACACTCGTGCACCAGTTGTGACCTCAAGACCAGATAGCAGCTCTGCATGCACACCCCACTCACACCTCCGAGCTGAGGGTGATGACACACGAAGCTCCACTCATGCATTTTCAAACTCTACTTCTGCCCCACAAACCACATCCTTCCGCTCCCGTAGACGCAGATCTATAAATCTGCATCCCTTCCCATTCCCCATCCAAATTCATCCTGGAAAAGGGACTGAGCCTGGGAGAGGAGGGTGAGGTCAATATAGCCCCCCCCCGCCCCCCATACTGGGACCCTGCTCTCTTGTGAAGATCTCCTGGACTTTCCTATTATAAAGCTCCCTAAAAGATGGAAATGTACCACCACTCTCCTACACCGCCCCCCCCACACACACACACCCCAAATCCAGGGAGAGGGACAGCACCAATCCATACCCAGCCTAGGTCCTGTCTTCAAATCTAACCTGACAATCTGCTGCACCACAGCCTGGGGAAAGTTGGAAAACAGACTCTTGGAGATGACAACCCCAGACTCGGGTGCTGGGAGGGAGGGTCTTGGTTCCAGTGCACTAAATCATTTAGACCTCTCACCCTCTACCACAGCAGCCTTGGGTGGATTCACTTCATCACCATCCAGCAGAGAAGTTGACTTCAGCTCTAAGTTGGCGGGCCTTGGGCAAGGGCGTGGGTGTGAATGAATTATTCTTTTAAGAATCTCTAAAGGTTATTTTTCTTTTCAGTGGTTTGGGGGCAGGGAGTTAGAGAGCTTAATAGATGAAGATGAATAAAATGCTGAATTCTATAATTTCTTTCTAACTGATATTTAGCAATAAAAAGTGAGTATTTCTGAGGTCATCACAACTGCATCCCCCCTCCCACAAGCCCTTGCAAGTGCCTAAGAAATTGCCTCTGAAGGATTCCCACCCCCCCTCCATTATCTGCTCCCTAACATCTTACAAAGTCTTATCAACAGGAATATTAATATTATTTTCAGTATCAGAAAAAAACCAGTTGAGCAGCACAGGCAAAAATATATCTGCACTACATTTCTGTCATTGCCAAAAATATACACATCTTCTTTGCTTTATTTAAAAAAAAAAAAAAAACCAACAACAACAAAAACCCAAACAGAAGCACACACACAAAAAAATCCACACATGCAAAGAAACTGACAAAACATGAGCATCAGGGAAAGCTGGAAATGCCTTCTCCTGGCTCCAACCCCAGTGCAACTGAAACACAGACACAGGCTTCAACCTTGCCCCTCTCCTGGCTGTCCCACTGGCCCCTCGGCCTTTGCCACCAAAGGCTCTGGGCAGGTGGAGACTCTTTAAGGTGAAAATTTAAGTGTTGCCCACTATACCCGGGGAGGGAAATAGCTGGTGGGCAAAAGGACAGTTGTTAGGTCAGCTTAAGCTTAAGTCTCCCCTGGTTGGTGGTGGTAGTTGGGGGTTGGGGGGTAGGGTGCAGGAAGCAGGCTGGCTAATTCTGGGAGGGAGGTCTTCACTAAAGAAAGCGGCACTTTACCCACCCCTGCCCAGTCCCCCAATCCCTGGAGCTCCCCTTGTGCCAGGAAGGCAGGACCAACTACCAGTGGGGGAAGAGGAACTCTGAGACTATGTGGGGTCTGGGGGAGGGAAGGCAGGATATTACCCTGATTCAAAGCCCTCAGCCCCCAGTTACTCTCCAATATTGGAGTACTGTTCTGGTTTTTGTTAACCATTCATGCCCCAGAAAGGGACCAAAGTTGGTGAGGTGGGGAAGGTACGAACAAGAGCTGGGAGGCCCCCCCCCACACTCCGCCTCTGAGCACTCCTCCTATCCCTGCCCTCAGCTGCTCCAGGTCCAGGAGGAGACAGACAGACACACACGCAAACGCACACACGCTCTCTGAGTCAGGCAGCTCCATCTCCCCACCCTCGGCACTCCTAAATCCAATAGTGCAAACAAGGGGCAGGGCACCCAGGGGGCTGGACCTCCTCCCCCTGTCCCCCACCGTCCCATCATTGCCCACGCCCCCAGAGGTGGGGAGGCTTGGACAGAGTTTGAGGCCATCCCACCCCTTTCTCAGCCCCCTAGTCTGTGGGCTTTTACAAGCTCAGCTTGTGACCCTTTTTGGGGGCAGGGGAAAAAGACTGGTGAGAAACAGTCCAAGGGATCCCTCCTGCCATCTGCCCTAGTTGGGAAGAAACCGCAGGTACAGAAGGACCACCCCTTCTTCTATAACAGATTTCTGTGAAGGGTCAGGCCCAGGGCCTGTCCCCCACATTCTCCCCACTCAAGTGCTGCTCCATTTTATGTGGCAGGTCCAACCAACCCCCCACTTATGCCGTGGCCCACTTTGCTCTCTGGGGGACCTCAAAACATCTGCTGAGAGTAGGGGCTCCTAGGCGGACTTAGAGCCTGTCCTCCCTCTGGGCCCCTCACAAAGGGTTAGTGCAGAGGGGGCAGGGGGCCAGGTGGAAGGAGCCCCCCCCTCTCATCTCAGTCCTCAGCACCGGCGCATCCCACACTCCCGTCTCAGCACGTGCTCTCCAGTGTCTGGGCGCAGGTGCCTGCTCCAGGTTAGGACCCCTTAGGCCAAGACTGCCCCCTCCACTTGCAGGGGGGGGTCAGGAGGGGTGTGGGTGGATTTAGCCTTTTTCCTGGTTAGCTGAGGCTCCTTTGTCAGCGGTCTGGAAAGAGAGGAAGGGAAGCTGGGGGTTTGGAAGGTGTCTAGTCCTAAAACCCAGTTGAAAATAGCTCCCTGGGTTAAGAAAGCTGTTGTAGGGTACAGTGAGGGAGCCCCGCTACAGCTCCTGGACTGGGCTCTGGTGGGTGCACACCAGGGTCAGCTTGTTGAGGGAGAAGTTGCCCTGCACAAGGGTGCCTGGCTAAGCAGGCTTGTGCCAGCCAAGGCCAGCATCCCAGGCCCTTGCTGTATGCCCTCAGAGGAAGGAGGGAGGGCCTTTCTGGAAATGGCCCACCCAGAGCATCATCTTTGTCTAATTGGTCCACTCAGAGAGGAAACAGCCTTTTCTAATTGTTCCCAGAGGAATGCTGTTTTCTAATTGGTCCTTGTACTACGAGCCCATGTTCAGGGTGTATCTTTCTTGGATCTACAGAAGAGCACCCACGTGCTAGCAGAGGCCCTGGCATCTGGAGCAGGAGTGCTTTGCTGACCTAGGGGTCACTTCCTTCCTCTTGATGATGTACCTTCTGATGCTCCACCTCTGCCCATCCTGGAGAAGGAAGACAGGATGGCCCCGGACCCCTTACTCACCCCTCCTTTGGGGCCACTGCCACTGCCGTCTGCTCCCGACAGGCTGAGGAAGGGGTTGGTCTGGGCAGTCAGGACTGGAGGGCCGCCTGCTGCTGCTACTGCTGCAGCCGCAGCTGCTGCAGCCATGAGACTTGTGTTGTTGCTGAGGGAGGGAGCCACCAGGGCTCCGGCAGGCAGCAGGGGTGGGGCAGATGCTGTGGGCAGCAGGCCAGGAGTGCCCGCAGACAGCAGCGGGGTAGAGCTTCCTGCCAGCAGGCTGGCCATGGGCAGCTGGGAGCCCCCGGCCATCTGTAGCCGCTGCAACTCCCGCTTCTGCTGTATCTGCTGGATCATCTGGTAGACAACGGTCTGGTGTTCCTGCAAGTAGACCAGACTGCTCATCAGCCAGCGGTCCCGAGGCCAGCTAGCCCTGCTTGGCCTGGGCCCCACCCCATCACAGTGGAACCATGAGGCAGGAGACCTGGGAGATAGTCAAGGTTCTCTTTTTTCTAACTCCCCATTATGGGCCTCAGTCTCCCCATCTGGACAAGAAAGTGGTTGCGCACCATCGGTGTTTGTCAATTGGGGCGCTACAGGCCACGCACGGGGTGTTTACAACCCTGGCCCCATCCCACTCACTAAATCAGTTCCTCAACCTCCCTGACAACCACAAATGCCCCCAGGGGTGGTATGACTAACTGAAGTTGAGAAACACTAAACAAGGTCAATAGTTTTCAACTCCCCATCTTTGTTTTTTTCATTTAAGGTTCTTTTATTTTTGCTTTGAGTATGCAAAGCATTTTCAGTGTTCCAAAAACCAAAACAGGATATCAAGGTTTACCTTAGGAAATCTTGCTTCTATCCCTGCTCCCATCTGGCCCCTATAGATAACCAACTGAATTGGTTTCTTGTGTCTCTAATTTTTCTTTATATGAAAATGATGATTTTTTTCAACTCCTCCTTTTTGAAAGTCACAACTCTTTTCTCCAATGGAAATCTTAGCAGAAGCCAACATATAAGACAGACCCAAAAGGGGCTGCTCCGGTTGAGGGGTGTCACCTGCTCAGCCACCACTCCACACGGACTCTGAAGGCCTAGACACCCCCTGAAGATCCTTGGGGCTGACTGGAAATGCTCAGTCACTAAGGACTTACCATCCTCTAGACCTGCTCTCAATAGGATGTGCTGGGGACCACTACAGCCCGCCCCCCAATGCCCAGGGGACCCTGAGAGCAGCCCTTATCCCCGCCGTCCCATAAGAGATGCTGCATAGGGGCCAATGCCCCACAAGCGCAATCCCAGCCCAGCCGGGGGCTGCTCCCCCCGCCCCCCCGAGACAGGCCCTTCTGGCCGACGCAGGGAGGGTGGGTGGCCTGGGAAGGGAGGGCATTACCGGGGTCAGCTGTGGGGAGGCGAGGAGCTGCTGGAGCTGTTGCAGTTGCTGCTCTTGCTGCTGCAGGAGGTGCCTCTGCTGCTCCGTTAGGCTGAGGCAGAGGGACAAGATACAGGCCATGGGAAGGCACAGGGAGACGCTCCTCCCTGGCCCCCCACAAGTTCCCAGGCTCCCTCAGACCCAGGTAGAGAGAGGCAGAGATGTGTGGTTTTAGTGGACTAAAGAGAAATAGACTGAGCTCAGAGAGTGTAGTGGGAGGGAGACAATTTAGATGGAAGAACTTTCCCAAAAGGAAAAACTAGATTGGGGTACAAGAGATAAACACGATTTTGTCCCTGGAGAGTTGCCATCCAGAGGGCACTTACATCTAGGGAGTACCTGGGACCAAGAGGTGACTAGATTCTACACCCTGTAAGATGAGGGCTTTTTTCCTTTTGGGGAACTGTGGGTATTTGGGGGAGTCCCTCCCAAAGCCAGCCTCCCCATTCCCTTTCCCAGGCTGAGCTCTCCCTCACCTGTTGAGACAACCTGGCAGCTGCAGCGTGGGGGCCCCGCCAGCCTGGCTCAAGCCCGCAGGGTTGGGGGCGGCAGCCCCATTCAACCCCCCCAGGAGCCCATTGAGGGGCAGGGCCCCGCTGCCCGCCAGCCCCCCCAACAGCCCCTCAGCCATGGGCACAGCCCCCAGCCCCGCCGCCCCGGGTGCCCGGCCCAGGCCGTTCTGTGGCTGGGGCGGGAGCGGGGCAGGGGCCCCAGGCAGGGCCAGGGGCAGAGTAGCAGGGCTCTGCTGGAGCAGGGGCAGCGGTGGGGGCGTGCTGTGGAAGGACAGCGACGAGCTGCTGCGGCTGGGGCAGCCTGAGTGTGGGTCCTGGGGAGGGAGGGGGAAGGGAGGGGTCAGAGGGGCAGGGGGCCAGCATGACCTTCCTGGCCCCCGGCCCAGCACCCATCAGCATTCACAGAGCACAGCCACCCCCACCTCACCCCCAGGCAGAGCCACCCAGGAGGAAGAAGTGAGGCCCAGGGATTAAGGCTAAGAATCCAAACTGTCTTCACAAGTCATGTCTACAGGCCACTTCTTGGAAGCCCAGCGCCCCTCACCATCCTTGTTTAATACTGAGCATCTAGTAAACCAGATCCAGGGTTCAGTCTTAACCTGCACTGTCTCATTATTCCCATTTTCTAGGTGAAGCCATTGATTCTCAGGCTAAGTAACTCTGCAGACAGCTACAGTGAAAGGCTCAGGTTCAAATCCTATGTTCACAATTCAATGGCCTGGGTGGCTTCTCTGCCTCAGTTTACTCACTCAAAACATGGAGGTAACAGTAGTACCTATTCCATGAGTACTTATTCCATAGTGAAGACTAAACGATCCAATACTTCAAAAATCTCAGCACAGGACACAATAAAGGGCAAGCGTGCAACTAATGTTAGTTATTATGATGATGATTATTGCCCAAGTCATAGTAAGTGACAGAGAGAATAAGAAACAAGCTTATTTGATTTTAATAATAACCACAACTTAACAAGAGCACAACTGCCATCCCAGCCATCACCAATTACACAGAAATTCTTTTGTGTGAAGCATTATAATAAACCCTTCACAAATACTTCTCACACAGGCCTAGACTAACCACCTTACATGTACGGAAGAATCCCACCCCCCATTCTTCTTCACAGCCTTCAAATTATTTCCATCTTAGCACTTTTCCAGGTTTCTGATTATTGACTGTATTCTTGGATTTAACCTAACTTCAGGAGCAGGACTCTGTCCGTTTTGCTCACTGACTGCTTGGCCAGTGCCTGGCACTAAGTAGACATCTCATAATTATTATTTATCTAATGAATAAATGGATGGATCAGTCAGCCCATTGCTCAGCCAATCACTTCATTGTCCAGCCTCCAATACAGGGTGAGGTGGGACCAGGAGAGCCTTGCACCTCCCATCTCCTGCCTGTCCTCAGGGCCCCTCCCTGTGGTGCCCACCTCGGAAGACGTGGATAGCGAGTTGTCCAGGCCGAGACTGTTCTTCCCAGGGGGGCTCTTGCTGGTGCTCAAGGAATCGCTGCTGCCGGCTGAGGGAAGGGAATCAGAGAAAGAGGTCAGGGGCTAAAGTCAAGGCTAGTTCCTATCGTCTGGCAGAGGCCCCCACTCCCGGGCTGGGTGGGATAATACCTACCTTGGGGAGGCAGGCCATAGGGGCCAGGGACAGGGCCGTTGGCGGCAGGCAGGACGGCAGGCAGGGCAGGGAAGGGCACAGAGAGCTGCACGTTGAGAATCTGCAGCCGCTCCTTCTTGGCTGTCAGGCTCAGAATCTGCTCTTGAAGCCGCTGGTTTTCCTTCTGCAGAGCGTGCAGCGCCTTTAGCATCTCCACTACTGCAGAGGAAAAGCAAGAGCTACTGAGCCCCGCACGCCTGGGAAGGCGGGGCGAGAGCTGAGGGCGGGGCGAGAGCTGAGGGCGGGGCCAGGTGACCAGAGGCGGAGCCTGGCAGAGAAAATCTGAAAGAGACCTAGAAGAGAAGGCGCGGGCTAAGCGAGGGACTCAGGTGAGCTGGGGAGGCAGGACCTGGGAAGCCAGAGGTGTTGAGGCCCAGGGGCGGGACCTGAGGCTCGGTTCGAGGCCTTGTGATTGGGAGGGAAGAGGTGGCTGGAAATTCGGGCTTAGTAAGGTATGGGCCAGGAGGCCCCGCGGACCAAAGGCGGGGTACAGAGGGGTAGGAGCCAGGAGCAAGGCCTAGCAAGGGTTAAAAGTGAGGCTTAGGTTGGTAAGAGTTAAGGCTGGGGTGGGGCCAAGGGGCGGACCCTTAAAGACATCTGGGGACTTAGGGGAGAAGGGAGAACAAATTTGGGGGTCTTAGAGCAAGTCTCCCAGCCCTGCGCCACCCCCTTCTCACTGTTGACGCCGGCCTCGCCGTCGCCCTGCTTCTCCAGCAGCTGCTCCATGTTAGTCGTTCCGGGGGCTGCTGGGTCTAATTGGCTGCCCCCGCATGGTGCGGACGCTGTCTGGTCGAAAAGTGCGGGGAGGCTGCTGATGGGGGACCTGGGGTCAGAAGGGAACACCGAGCTCAGGCTTACCTCATGCCCTCACTCGTCTCCCTCTCTTCCTCCTCCCCCCTCAGGGGTTCCAGTCATCCCCTTTTGGAGCCCACCCTCTCCTGGAGCCCACCTCTCCGTCCCTTCCTCCCCAGTGTCCCTCCAGCCCCGCTCCCAGCCCCTCCCCCAAGCCGCCGCCCCCTCCCTCACATGGAAGACAGACTCTCCTGGGGGGAGGTCCCCCGACACCGGAAGCTGCAGTCCTCCAGGTCTGGCTCTTGGAAGGAGAAGGGGGGCAGGGATCAGTGGGGAAGGGGTGCGGTCGGCCTCAGGGTCCCAGCCTGGTAAGTGAGTGCGGGATCTGGGACCTTACCGCAGACCCCTTTCCCCAGGATCTCCCAACCCGTCTAGCAGTTATGTATGTCGTACGTAAGGCGCTGGGAGCCCTGGCTTGGAAACCCGGCCCCTTGGGAGGTAAGGCCATAGATCCAGTCTCTACCCCTTTCTCTGGGCAGAAAGACGCTCAACTTTCCACCTCCCAATTTCTTTCCTGGAAGCTTCAGTTACAGAAATTTGGGGTCTAGACAATCCTGGGGTGAACTTGGACCCGATCCTTGTCCTGTG
This sequence comes from Hipposideros armiger, assembly GCF_001890085.2. Classification (NCBI taxonomy): domain Eukaryota; kingdom Metazoa; phylum Chordata; class Mammalia; order Chiroptera; family Hipposideridae; genus Hipposideros; species Hipposideros armiger. The sequence continues at coordinate 3,811,384 of NW_017731390.1, read as the reverse complement.
AATTTGGTCTTGAAACTAACCTTTGAAGTGATTGTTTTGTGGATTAAAATAAGGTAATAAATGTGAAGTGTTAAGCTACATGCAACAAGCCCTTAATAATTATAGCTATTATGTTTTATGTGGCTTTTTATATTCATTAACTCACAAGTTGGATGGTGAAACCTTTGGTTGGACCACAGAATTCCGATTTGGGTTTCAGCAGAAAGTCACCCTACTCTCTCAGGTCTTTAATTCTGGAATCCGATTCGGGGCCCCTTTACTAAGGCCTACCTGAATTGGTTGCCGGGAGGTAGACCCCGCCCCCTAAACAGCCAGGTGATATCTCTGCACCAATCAGCTCTCTAGGATTGGTGGGGCTAACTCTCCAGGGAGAGGATGGGGCACTTGTGACCCGCCCCTTTAACATCTAAATACCTGGAGAGCAGGTTGCCCAGCTCCTGGGATCTCATAACCACTGATCCCAAGGACTCACTAAGAGGCCAATAGGGAGCTATGCTGTGGTTTTAAGAGAATTGGGCTCGGAGTCCGGGGACCAGAATTTGAGCTCTGGCTCTGCGTTTCCCTACTTCAACTGCCTTCAGTATTAATCTCTCTCCTGAGATGGAGTCGTAATTCTTCCCTGTACCCTGGTTTGTTGTGACTTTTGTTTGTTTTTGTAAGGTGGGCAATGGCCAGAGGGAGGGGGCAGCCAGAAAGCCCTCCCATCCTTTTTGGGGTGACATGCAGCTGATGGGTGCCCCTCGGGCCTTTGGGAAGAAAGGGGAATGGAGTCAGAGGCTCACATACCTGTGTGGCTGCTCTCTGCTTGGGTGAGGAGGGGGTTAACGACACCCATGGGGGTTCCAAAGATGTGGGTAGAAGGGAGGCTAAAGGTAGAGCCAGCCAGAGAAAACACCTGAGGGAAAGGAGGCAGAGTTCCGCTTAGTGGTTATTCTTGGATCTAGGGCACAACTGTGTGTACCAGGTGGAGGGGACCGGGTGTGCTGGGGAGCAGCGAGGACCAGAGGGAGAAGTTTTGGTGGTGATCAAGTCCAATCTCTCAAGTTCCCATGGAGGACTGGGGTCCTTGGCAGCCTGTCCCCCACCTGCCCAGGGATGGAAGAGCCCAGGAATAAGGCCTCACCTGAGTGGTGGAAATAGAAGCAGAGGACGAGGGGAGGGTGCTGGTGAATGGGGAGCGGCTGAGGCGGGGCAAGGCTGAGGTCCCTGGGGGCCCCAGCAGGCTGGAGGAGAGGGGGGTGCTGCAGACAGCCCGCAGCATTCCGCCACCATGGGAGATGGGGTCCTTATTACTGGTGTAGATGCCTACAGGCACAAGGACACAGAGGGAAACGTATTGTCACCAGTCTCCCAGATCCCTCCTCAGTCAGGTGGCTGGGACAGCCCCTCCCTAAGGAGAATACTCCCCTGAATCTGGCCACATACACACCAGTCTAACCCTCTTGCTGCAGAGATGTCACTTCTTGCCTGGGTAACATCTGCTTGACATGACTGCTTATTAGACTGCCCTGCCCAGGCCTAGGGAATTCCCAGCTTTTCTAATACACCAACCAAAACTTTCTAAGTCTTACTGACAATCTAACCCACTCTCTCCCACAACTATGCAGAAGACAGGTACAGGGAGTCTTCGAGGTAACTGTCACCTCCATCCTTAACTGTCCTTTGGAACAGTTTCTATCACATTTCCTTCTAACTGCATGTTAATGCTTCTGTCCTATCACTAAACTGGCTGGGTCCTGAGATGCCCTCCATCCCCAAGGGACACTAACCTGCCCCGAGCAGGGGAGACTCCAGGCTCAGGCTGGGCAGATTCCCCGAAGGCCCAAAGGTGCGGGAGGCCAGACCACCCAGGCCAGAGCTGACCAGGGAACCTCCGGAAAAGGGTGAGGCAGCAGTGGCAGTAAAGCCAGCCAGCTGGGCACCAGGCAGTGAGGGAACAGCTGGGACCCCAGTGCCCTCTTTGTTCCGGCTGCCCTTGGGACGGCCTGGCCCATGTCGACTCCTCTTGCTGGCTTTGTGCTTCTTCTCCTTCAGGCCTGTCTCAAGGGTCTCCTCAGCAGGCGCAGGGGCAGCGCTCAGTGTGGGCATCCGCTTGTGGGTGCCTGCTGAGGCCCCAGACCCCGAGGCGTGGGGAGACTTATAGTCCCCAGGGGATGGGGCCCGGGCCCGGCCTGAGCTGGAGGTGGTGGTGGAGAAGCGCATGATGGGCCCAAAACCAGAGAAGACCACCTTCTGCTCAAAGAGGTCAGCCTTGGGAGGCTCAGGGGCTGAGGGAGAGGGGGGTGCTGAAGGGGTGGGGGCCGCGGGCTTGGAGTACTTGTCCTCCTCTGGCTGCTCCAACTTGGGGAAGGCAGAGAAGTCAGGGGAGCTCTGCAGGGACGAAACTGCACAGAGGGAAAATGGAATTACAGCTGGACCCCAAATCCTTTACTCCCTCCCATTCCCAAGGTGCAACAGCGGGAAAGAGCTCTGGTCAGGGGATGGGGAACCTGGTTTCCTGTCTCAGCTGTGCCACTGTTTCCGTGTCCTGGGATGAGTGACCCCTACGACCCCCCAACTTCCCTACCTATGATAAAGTGGGAGGAGAGGAGAGAGTTCCGGCTCAAGAGGGAAGGGTTGTGGGGCAAGTTTGGAGAAGTGTAACTTGGTAGGGTTTCCCCATCTTTACCCTGAACCAATTTAAGAAGCAAATGAGATGCAAACCAATATGCAATGGCCCTTGCTAGAAAAGTGCAGGGCCAAAGGCTGTCCCATTCCCAGCCTCCTCCAGGAGGCTCACCTGCTCACACTCACCTGCAGGCTGGAAGGGCCCCCCAGAGGAGGAGGAAGAGGAGGAAGAGGAGGAGGAGGCGGAGGTGAAACTGCTCACACCTTTCCCACTGCTCAGCTTCTTCCCTTTGTGACTCAGGCTATGGCTGGAAGACTTTTTCCCCTTCGAGTCCCTGCTGCTCTCAGAGGTCTCTTGAGTGCTGGCCTCATGGTGAGAGGAGGAAGAAGCTGAGGAGACCTGAGGGAGGGAGGGGAGGGGAAGGTTGAGGCCAGCTGCCTGGGCCTAGGCTCAACTGGACTTGGGAGTGGAGCAGGAGCACATGGGACTTGAGGCTCTACTGGGAAAGCCCAGAATTAGCTTCAGGAAGGACTTCCAGGCAGGGAGATGGTGGTGGGTAGTGAGAGCCCACAGACCAGGGAGATGGGTAGGCAGCTGTGCAACTTCTGGGTGTGAGGAGAGGGGAGCGCTCTGAATGCAAGCAGCTGTCTATCCTTCACCTCAGGCAGGGGAAGAGATGAAAATGGTCCCTGAGTCTGTATGGATGTACTCATCTGTTCCTTTATTCAAGAAATACTTAGGGGGGGCCGGCCGAGTGGCGCGTTGGTTAAGAGCTGGCTTGGGACACCAGCTCTGAGCAGCAGCGCCCGGTTCGGATCCCACATGAGGGCCAGTGACACTGCCCTCTACAGCTAAGATGGTGAACAACAGCTCAACCTGGAGCTGGGCTGCCGTGAGTCGCCGGCGATGGCGTGGGCTGCAGCCCCTGCTGCAGTGGGATGCCATAAGCTACCGTGTGTGGCCGGCAGCCAGCGTGAGTGGCCGGCAGCCAGTGTGAGCTGCCGAGAGCCACGTGAGCGGCCGTCCAGAGGCCTCATCCAGGAAGAGCGCAATGATAATACCAACATGGGCCAGTGAAGCGACGTCCTCCACAACTAGACTGAAGAACAAAAGGACAGCAACTTGTCTGTTCCCCTTTCCCTGATTCCCCAGTGCTGTTCCCCTCCCCCAATTCCCCAATAAAATCTTAAAAAAAAAAAGAAAAAAGAAAAATAGTTAGGGTGACACCAGAGCAATGGACTTGTGCTGGGAAGTGGTGTGGGCAAGAAAGAGGACTGCCCTGACCCCATCCTTGGGCCCTCCAGTCATCACTCCCTCTCTGCTCACTCTAAGTTGCAGCCACCTGGCTGACACCCCATGCACTGGGCACTCCATGCCCTTCTAGACAACGTTGAGCTTGCACTGCCAAGCCCTCTGCCAGGAAAGCCTATCCTTCCTCTTCCTGGAAAACTTCTCATCCTTCAAAATCCAGCTCAGAAGTCCCCTCTTCATGAAGCCACCCTGGTACAAGTCACTGTCCACTTATTTCCAGGGCACCATGTACCCACATCAGCCATGTCAATAGCTGCCACACTGTACTGAAAAGTACTGTCCCCATGTCTGAGGCCTCCAGTAACCTCTCTGAGGGCGGCAGGGCAGGGGCTGAAGCATGGGCTCCGAGGTCGGGAGGAACAGGCTGTGAGCCTGGCGGGCTCTGCCGCTCGCCACCGTGTCATAGTGCACGGTCTCTCACCCTCACTGAGCTTCAGTGTCCTTCCAGGGCTAATTATGCCTAGTTAGAGAGTTCCGAGGCGCATGATGCCAGAAACATAGTGTGGGGTCAATAATGATGATTCTGCTGGCCGTGGCTGCTATTAATACACTGCAGAGACAGTGTCTGTGGTGGTCAAGCCAGACCGCCTGGGTTCAAATCTTGACTCCACCATTTATGAACGGTGTACTTTTAGGCAAATAACTTCTCTGTGCCTCAGTTTCTTCATTTACTAAGTGGGGTTCAGGAAATACCTACTTCATTGGACTATTTGGGGGATTAAATGAGCTAATCCCTACGCTCCCCTCCCATCCCCATGTTCTAGAAGAAAGGGTGGCATATGGTGGGTGAGTTAGGGCTTCATACTACCGCCAGGGACAGCGCGTTTCCTTCTGGTGGAGACCAGGTATTCAGGACACGTTTGCTAAACCAACAAATGCCAGAGGGAGGATGGATGGGGGAACAGCGCCACCCTGCACTGCCCTCCCTGGGCGGAGCCCTTGTCTCCTCTTCTTTTTTGTTCTTTTCAACAGCTGGAGTTCTGAAGGGAGCCAGATGTGGTTCTGAGAGCAAGGGAGGAGAGCGACTAGGGGGAGGGGTAGCTGAAACGCTGGGGTGGGTGGAGGGGCAAGGGCAGAATGCACCAACATATCCAAGGGGACACCCAGCCACTGGGGGAACTCCCAGATCTCGGGTTCTCTCTTTCCACCTGCCTGCAGGTCCCTGGGAAAGGTCAGAGGGCAGAGATGACAAGCTTTTCCAGGTGAGTTCTGGGAAGCAGGGAGGGGAGGGTTACAGGGACAGTTGCCACAGCAACATCACCCTGGAAACCTGAGCCTCCTGCTAAGATGCCCAGAGCTCTGCCAACCTCCTGAGGCAGTGGAAATGAATGGGGCAATAATGGTGACAGGAAGAAGCAGTTTCTCCAGGCCCTTGTTCTCTCCTTCCCTGGGGAGGGCTGGCTGGAAGGAGGGGCAGAGAGGGCTGCTCTGGCTTGGGTTAGTGACTCCCTGGCCTCAGGTAGGGCACGCCAGTTGCTTGTCCAGTTGTTGCCCATTTCTGGAGACAGGCCTAACATACACACCTTGCCCCTACTGGGAAGCTGGGATGAGCGGGGAGTTCGGTGTTGTCAGGGACCTGCTCCCCATGCTACCATGCGCTACCCTTTCAACCCCTCCAACCTGCGTGGAATGGGATTTGTAAGGCGACAGACTCTAGGTGTCTTTCTGATGTTGAGGCGGGGTGAGAGGGTAGGGTGCTCTCTACCTAACTCTGGGAAACAGGGTCCTAAAAGCTTGGAGAATTGGCCCGAGTACTGTACCCACAGACAAGAGCCCAGTGTTGAGGCCCTGTGCCTGGACAGAAGCAGATGTGAACATCTGGCAGCCAGCGGACAGGGCGGTACCCTACCCCACCCCCGCCCTCCTGGTTGGTCAGTGATCCGTGGGGCTGAAGAACACAGGCCCCTCCTAGGCTAGAACGGGAGTTGAGGGGGTTGAGGTGCGGCACAGAGGCACATTAACCTGAAGCTCTGAGGGGTGCCCAGGGCCCTGGCTCCCCCTGTCCTCTCACACTTTGCCCCCTCCCAATACCATGGCCATCCCTCCTGGGTGTGGGCAGCAGTACCTTGTCAGCAGTGGGGACCATGGGAGGGGTGAGGATGCTGGGGGGTGACTCAGGCCGCTTCTTGTGCTTCTGTTTAAGGCGTTCCTTGTCCTTTCGACTCTGGGGAAGAAGAGGTGACCAGATATTGGTGTTGGGGGCGCTTTGGGTGAAGATAAACATGACATGTTCATGTGGGGAGTGAACTCCTCTGAGAGATGGGTTTTGTGGCCATCATCTCTCCCTATGGAGAGACTGGGGGACTTTGGCTGGACAGAAGTGGCTCAGGCAGGTTCCTCTGAGAGCCGGCAGCCCCTCCCCCTCCTCCTCCCTGCCTGCTAAAAATAGCCTGTCCCATTATCACGCCAGTGACACAGAGCACCACACACGTGAGCACGCACCTGCAAGGGTGTCCACTCAGGACACGGAGCTGTGCAGAGTGACGGGAGCTGGGCACCCTGTGACGCGTGGCATGAGGGGAAGCAGGCATGTACATTTACAAACCAGGCTGACGCAAGGCTAGACTGTGGAGATGTGTGCAAACGCGCAGGCCATGTGTTAGGAGCTTTGGGGACACTGTCACGTTATGCGGAGGACACTGGAGGAACCACACAAACACAAAGAGCCCCAGGGAAGCCAGACCCTCACCTCACTGTATGACCCTCACATATTCTTCCTCAGTCCCCTCCCAGTTCTCAGTGGCCTCAGTGGAAGGGGCAGGCCCCAAGACCCTGCGGGTACCTTGTGGTGGCTTCTTAGCAGAGGTGTGTGTTTGTGAGTAAGGACAGGACCAGCAGAGACAGAAGACATTTACCTTCTTCTGGCCCCTCTCGTGGTGGGAAGGGTGCTTCTCCTGCTGGGTGGGTGGTGAGGAGGACCGGCTTCTCCTGCCAGTGATGAAGCCACTGCTACCTCCCCCGGTGCTGCTGCCTCCTCCTCCTCCTCCTGCTCCCCCACCTGCCCCGCTGGTGTGCCGGGAAGTCTTCTGGGGAGAGAATTGAGAGGAGTTGCCAACCTCTCCTCTCTTTAGTTTAGGGAAAGGTTCCTGAAGGTCAAGTGATCCTGGGGGCCAGTCCCCTGCCCTTCCTGTCACTAAGAAGACCTTGTGTCCTCAACGACGCTCTGCTCAACAGAAAAGAATTCTCTCGAGCTTCCCCAGCCTGTCCAGTGCACAGTTTTGGCAACTGAGGCCCAGAAGAGCCAGGGGTTTTGGCTGCAGCAAGGCACGCTGGACTCCAGCAGGACTGGGGCCCCTCCTTCTCTCACCCACCTCTTTCCATGGTGCCCTCTTGGCCTGTCTCAGGCAGCCTAAGCCATGGCCCACCTCCACCTCCTTCCCTGGGATAGAAGATGTGCGAGGGACCCTGGTGGGAGCCCCTGCTCCCCTGCACTCCACACCCCATCCTCCCCTTCAGACACTTTGCTCCAGCTATCAGCCCTTCTCCCTTGTTCCTGGCCCTCTGACTCCACCACACACAGTTCCTTCTGTCCCAAAGGGCCTGCTGCCCTTAAGAAGGGGGAAGTAAACATCCACAATAAAACCCCTAATGACCTCTGTGCTGCCTGTCCTCCCAGCCAGGGCCTGCCCCCTCCTTCCCTTCACTACTAATAGACTCCCCACTGCCCAGTCTGATGGCTTCACCTGTCTCAGACTTGCAGCTGCTCCCTCTAAGGTCACCCACTACCTCCCAATTGCCAAACCCAGGGACTAATTTCAGACCTCATCTGACCCAATCACCCCCCAAGCGATGGGCACCGCTCCTATCCTGCCAAGCTCTTAAAACTCTCTTCACACCTTGACCCACCCTACTCTGGTGGGCACCTGGGGATTCCAGCCCCAGCCTTATACACCTTGGGCTGGCACTACCACCCTGTGTGGAGATCTGACATCCACCAAACCTAAACATTCCCATTTGGCATGTCTTTTAAACCACACCGAGCTCCCTACCTTGTCCTAAGTCATCAACAAACCTTGAAGCCAAGGTGACCATATGGCTTATGATCCAAACCAGGATACAATTGAAAATGAAAGGGGTAACTATCAATAATTACACCAGAACAAGAGGTGCAAACTAGGACTGTCTGGGATTGACCAGGTCAGATGCTAAGCCTACAGAAGCCTGCTGCACCCCTGTTCACAGCATCCCCAGGTACTCAAGCCCTATCCACCCAGCATCGAGAGCCTGGGTCCTACATGCCACCCTCAGCTCCTCCTCAGCCATCCCCACACGTAGGCACGTCTACCTAGAAGTGGTTCTAGAGTCCAGCCTCATCCCTCCATTCCCCCCCTTCTCGCAGCTGTCTCCCAGCCGCCAGCCTCAGCCCTTTGGATCGAGCTTCACAGCGCCTGCCAGGGTAATCTTCCTAAAAAACAAATCTGATCATGTTACCCTCCCACTTACAAGCAGCCTTACAAGCCTGTGGCCTGGGGGTGAGGTCCAAGCTGAGTTCCCCATCAGGACACAGCCTACCTCTCCAGGACACCCCACAGCTTCTGGAACACGTAGGTCTTTTCACAAATATGAGACAGTACCCCTTCTCAAGCCTCTCCTTGGGTCCCTGAGGCCTGGCACCGAGGTAAGCCCAGCTGTGGCCCTGCCTGAGCTTTCTTACCTCATCTCCTCCCTTGTCCCCACCAAACACCCTGTTCTGCTGCTCAAGAAATTCTCCTCTTTTCAGGACTAGGCCCATGTCAGTCCCTTTGCCTGGGATTCCCCCCTTTGCTTGGCAAGCTCCTGAGGCGCTTTCAAATCAGACTGCCTGTTCTAAATCCCATACACACTGTGAGATAAGTTACATAACCTTGTTGGGTCTTAGTTTACTCATCTGTAAGATGGGAAAATATAGTATGCCTAGTTCTTAGGGTTGTAGGGAGGATCACGCAAAATAACACACATAAAGAGCTTAGTACAGAGGCCAGGGCACAGTACTCCCCCACCACCACCCACATTTTGGCTCTTATTGTTCCCACCTCCGCCAGCTTTTCTGCTAACTCTTCTTTGAAGCCTCCCAGGCTCTGACAGGCAGGGTCTGAGCTCTGTCTTCTAGGATGGACTGTTTGGTTCAGCTCTGATTCACACCCCTCAGCCTGTGCTTCAATTTACTCTTCATCCAAAGAAGAGATCCTCAAGGGCAGGGACTAGGTTTCTTTCATCTCTGTCCTCCCAGCATCAGGCACCAGCCTGGCCCAGAGCCCATGCCCTCTAAACCATGGCTGACTGACCCACTCCCGCCTGGCAGATGAAACTCACCATCTTGCTGAAATGGTATTTGCAGTAGCCGCAGTACTTGACATTGTCGACCTCCAGCACTTCTTCCTCACATAGCAGGCCTGCCATTTGGGCACTAACCAAAGAGGTCAGATTGAGAAGGGTGTGGCCACAAACCAGACCAGCCTCCTCCCTTGTATTCTCTTGGACCCCAGCTGGGACAAAGCCAAGATCATCCAAGGAAAGCACTGCCACGATCACCAGAGACAGCAGCTGGGACGAGCCCATCTGGCGGCAATCCATGGCAAACATCCGAAGGGGTGGGTACAGCTGGCCTGGGATCCCAGAGAACCCTGGAAGGGGAGGACTGAAGGCAGGCAGGGGTCTCACCAGGTGACATGGAAAGCTTGTCGACATCCATGACGGTTACAGGTCATACAGGCTCCCGAGGCTGCCTTGCTCTCCCGGCCCTGCTCCTCGCAGATGTAACATGTCTGCAGGACACAGAGTAATTGTCCGCTCTTCCCTTCCACCTAAGGGACCCCTCAATTCCATCCTCTCCCCATGATCCTAAGTCAGGGCTACCCAACAGAACCTTCTGTGATGATGGAAATGTTCTATGCTGCACCGTCCAATACAGTAACCGTGAACCACATGAGCTATTGAACACTTTAAATGTAGCTTAGGAACTGAATTTTAAATAGTATTTAATTTTAATTAATTTACATAGCCACATGTGACTGGTGGCTACCATAATGGATAGAGCAGTCCTTGGATGGTGAGCCCTATAAGGCCAGGACTGTGTCTGCCTTGCTCACTGATGAGCTTATTCCTACCTCTCAGCCTTTATATATGTTGGTTCCTTCTGCCTGGAACCTGGAACCCCATCCTCCTTAAGGCTGGCTCCTTCTCATCTCCCAGCTCCCAGCTTAAACATGTCTTTCCTTGACCACTTTATTTAAAGGGAGCCCCCCGAGGTATTATTTCAGTACCTTGTTTACTTCACAGCACTTACTACAAACATTTACTTTATTCGCTTGTTTACTAACATTTACAGTCTTCCCACATAAGAGTGTGAGTTCCACAGGGCAGGGAGCATATCTCTCTTGAACAATACTGCACACTGAACCTAGTGGTACCTTGCCCCAGGTTTGGCATATAATAGTCACTCAGTAAATGTGTTCAGTGCATGAACGAATGAAGTGCTTGCTAAGGTCTACCCTGTGGCAGCACTTGAATTCCAGAGCCTGAGCATGTGTCTGTCAGTGGAAGGTGCCTACCCACCTCCTGAGTTCCCTGAAAATATGGACTGGAGAGAATCAAATTACACTGGATGAAGAGCAAGGTGGAGGGACCCGGCTGGGAGGGGGACTGGTACCAGCATGGTAGGGGCTGCTGACCTTGTTGAAGCGATCATGAGGCACATACTGCAGCACGATGGGCTCCATGGTGAGCACGTTGGCAAACTGCACCTCAGGGATGTAGAGGGCACACACCACATGGGCCCAACCTGGGGCAATGTGGGGCTGGCTTCAGCTGCGATGGCAAGCCCGAGACCCTGACCACTCACAGCCCCACATTGCAGACAGTCCCTTCCTCCATGGCCTTCCCATCAGAGTCCAATGCCAGCCGGGAAACTGAGCCCCCAACCCCACTCCTGCCTTCCCAGACCCTGCTCAGGGGGCCTTGCTGACCTCAACAGATGAGCCCTGGAACTCAGGTTCCCCCTCACCTCCATTGTCAGTCCTCTTCAATGCCCCATCTTTGTGTGGGCACAGCTCACACCTCTGCCAATGCAAAGGGGCACAAGAATTGAGGGGAGCCTTTTCAAAAGGGGGTGGGGGATCTGCTGAGCTGGGACCCCCTGAACACATTCAAAGGGCCCCAGGAGAAAATGATAAGCTGTCTATGGGGGGATGGGTAGGGGTATAGAGGAAACAGGGTTGGCCACGAGTTGGTAATTGTTGAAGATAGATGACGGGGCCATGAAATCAGTTATAGTATTCCCTCTACTTTTGTACACGTTGGAAACTTTCCAGAATAAAAAGTGCAAACAAACAAGCAAGCAAAAATAAAAGGTCCTGTGCCAGAGGTGGGGCAGAATGAGGGATGAGCTGAGGGAGAGATGGGGCTGGTGATAGGTGTGCAGGAAACAGGAAGTCTTGTGTGACAGTCCCACCCTAGCCTCAGCCTCAGCCTCAGCGTACCCTAGCTTAACCAGGGGAGATGCTCAGGTATATGGGTTGAAGGGGGAAGGGCAGTCTCAAACTTACCACCCTGGCTGCTCGCTCCTGAGATTCACATTTCCGGCAGAACCAGGGTCCTGTTGGCACCTGGACGATGCCATAGCAAGCTGGGGGTGGGGAAGGAGAGTCATGGAGTAAATCGGTCAGCAGTGGCCTTTCCCAGAGTAACCTGGGGGGAAGGGGTTACTCTAAAGGACTAACTAGAGCCAGTTCCAGCGTATGGGTAGGGTGCTGTTCCTACTAGCTAGCCAGCAGGACCACAAAGAATGGCCAACAGCACAAGGCCAGCCTTCAGCCATACAACCAAGCACTCCAGCAGGGGCAGGAAGCCTGAGACCTTGACCTTAAAGTCTAGAAGATCCTCCCCCTGTGCCCTTTCTAGACCTAGCCTCTGACCGAACAGAAAAAACCAGAGGGGCAACATTTACAATACTCAAACACGTTTTTTGTTGTTATGGGGGGGGGGGAGCATTTCTTAAAGGGCCAGTAAGGTAAGAGGCGGTGAAGTTGGGGGTCCAAGAACCTCTTCTTCTGCCTCTAACTATAATAGGTACAGGTCAAAAGTCAAGGCTGAGGGCAGGTGCAGTGCAGGTAACCTATACCAGAGTGGCAGGAAGAGCCTACAGCGACAACATTTAGGGCTGTCCCAGGAAGGGGGAGCAGCTGGCTGTGCCAGACAGGCGGGAGATACCAGCCTGCGCCCTCGGCAAGATTCCTCAAGGAGTTAACTCCCGAACCATGTGCTGCTGGGGGAAACTCCAAACCTCCCTCTTCTCGATTCCGGCCCCCGGCACAACCTCGCTCCTATCCACAGCTCCTCCCCGGAGGATTTTAGGAGTCCCCTCTCCCCTAGGACCCTTCTCCTCCCTTCCCAATTCCGCTCCTCCCAGTATCCGGAAGCGGGAGGAGGGATGACTCCCCCTTGACCTCTCCCTCTGGGAGCCTGGACCAAAATAACCGGGCAGGAGGGGACATCTCGAAGGTAAACATTCCGCCAGCAGCCCCGACATTAGCGGTGTGGGACGCGGAGAGTGCACTCATTGCCCCCTAGACTGTCCCCAAACTCCCTCAACTTGGGGTGGGGGGCGCGGGACTGGAACAATAGACAAGAAAACAATGCCTGACCCGGTCCTCCAGGACCGGGCGGGGGGAGCCCCCCCGACGCCTCCCTTTCCTTCAGGTGGGGGTGGGGGAGGGGCGCCCGAGCCCCGGGAGGTCTCCGGAGGGCGCGGCCCGGGGCGCCCTGCGCACACCGCCCCCGCAGTCCCGCCGCCCCCCGCGGGCCACCCCCGTACCTTGGTGGACAGCCACGCTGCACGCGTGCCCATCACAGTAGACCAGCGGGTTTTCGGCCCAGCCCCTCTCGTCCGAACATACGCAGCAGCCTCCTACCATCTCCTTCATACTCCCATGAGCTCCCTCCGGGGCTGG
>NW_017731390.1:3794716-3798357 GCF_001890085.2 Hipposideros armiger | reverse complement strand
TTCTTTGCCTCCTCCTTCCTCCTCCTCGGCGTCCTCCTCCTCCTCCTCCTCCTCGCACGCTCTGTCTGGCCGCCCCCCCCGCCGTGCTCTCGCCCTCATGCCCCGACGGGCCCCCCCCAACAATGAGACCCGCGCGCCGGGCTCGCCCCCTCCGCGCCTCGCGCCCAGCTACCAGGGCCGCCCGGCCTCCGCGCAGCCCGGGCCCGGCGGGGGAGGCGCCGAGTGGTACATCGCGGGCGCCCGCCCCGCGCCGCCCGCTCACGCGCCGCCCCCCCGGCCCCCCTGCCCGGCCGCGGCAGCCATGGCCGCGCGCCTCCGCTTGCTCGCTCCCGGCCCGCCTGCCGCCCGCCGCCGGGTAAAGTCTTAGGTTCAGGGAACAAAGCCTGGCTTGGTAGGGAGCTTTTCGCTAGCTCGCTTGCTCCGCGCTAATTTTTCCTTTCTTTTTCTTTCTGTGCTTCTTGGTTGGCGCTCCTGAGCCCTCCCTGTGCCTGCCCTTCTGTCTCGGCCCCGGGTCTCCGATTCTCCAGTCCCCTCCGCCCAGGTCTTCCTCTCTGCGGGTGTTTTTCAACCTCAAGGAAACTTGGGAGTGGAGAGCAGGGAAAAGGGGCTCTAGGAGCAGGAACGACCCGCTCGCCCCTCCGTGTCTGGGAGCTCTTTAGATGGGTTGTTCATGGGCTCTTTCCTTGGAGGCGCTTCTGGAGGGTGGACTCTCACACGCAGACGTTTGTCATTCAACAAGTATTTATTGAATGCTTACTATGTGCAGCCGCTGGATACAGCAGTGAACAAAAGAGGTATTCCTGCCCTCGGGGAGCTTCCGGTCTAGCTTACAGACGCACACGCACAGGGACTCACCTTAGAGACGCACAGGGACTCACCTTAGAGGCACACCGAGGCACCCAGACACAAACTCACTCCTAGCCTCATCCAGCCACACCACCAGACCCTCTCAGGCGCCAGGCAGACCCACAGGCGCGCTTAGAGACCCACGCGATTTAGAGACCCAAGACTACGACTACGGAAGTGCTCACAAACAAGTTACACACGACCTTTAGACACGCACACAAACACATCACATAAACTCACGCACAGCACCCCAAAGGATTAAAGACCCTAAAATTGGGTCTGGGAAGAAGTGAGGGGATGTCAGCTGGAAGGCTTCATTCCCCAAGACCAGTGTGGGCAAGGGGGACGAAATCTGACCCCCCCCTCCCTACTTCCTAAAAGGGGGTGGCGCCCGCAGGGACCAAAGGTTACACTCCCTCAGCGGGAGGTGGGGTGGTGGAGGGGGAAAGGCCGCCCTGGGGGCTTCAGCAACACTTCAAAGACCTCGCGGCCGGGAACGCTTCCTGCGGAGGAGGGGCAGACGAAGAGGAGAGGGGAAGACCCGCAGGGGACTGAGGGTGGAGGAGGCTGCCCCCCCTTTGGCTGACTGCCCCCAAGCCAACTCTTCCGCCGGGACCACCTCCTTTTCACCAGCACCTGTTCAACCGGAACATCAAGGGGCCGGGGCCCGCCGCCACCCCTCCCTTCATGTCTATCTAGTACCTTTCATCAGGGAAAGGGGGGTTGAATCCCCGCCCAGGCGGGTAGGGGGAGTAGGGCGGGGGAGAACTTGTCCTTGACCTGGTCTGTGGCGTCAAGGGATTTACTCCCTTTAATCCTGGCTAGGCTGGAGTTTGGGGAGGCCCGACAAGCTGAGTTCTGGGCTGCAACCCCCCACCGTCCCCTTGCTCCTGGAGGGACTCGGGAATCTCGGAGGGCTGCCAGGACGAAGAGGCTCTGTCTAAACGGGCGAGGGGGGAGGCCTGTCAGTGCCGCGTCCATGCCTTGGGGAAAGGGCCGAGAGCCAGGGGATTGTCGGGGGTTGGGTCCGAAGGTTGGGATCCCTGCGAGGATTGCCACAAGTGAGTATCTTGGTCCGCTTTGAGTACTTCGCTCATACGAAAAGTTAAACACGACACAGACGGGAAGTCTCACTTAGGAGTGTCTAACGAATTACCTATACAGTACTGACAAGAATACAACTTCAGGAAAATTAAACGCAAAAATGTTAGCCCTAGCCATGAGCCTGTTTCGGAATATTTCAATTATTTACTTTCGGGACCCATCGCGGCCGAGGTGGCCGCAGTTTCGGGTTTCGCTAGACGAGGGTCACTCGAAGGCCCGTTGGTCCCTGCGTCCAGGGGTGAGCGACCTACGGTCTGGGACCGAGGAGCCTTTGTCTCAGGTCCTACCGGTGCGGTGCACCGCCGGAAACCTGTGGGATGATCGCGCGATGATACTTAGGCGTTTAGTAAGTGTATTAGGAATAATTTCATTTAATCCTCCCCACAACCTTTTAGGGTGGGTGTTATTATCCCCATGTTATAGGTGGTGCAACTGAGGTTCCGGGGATGGAATGACTTGCTCAAACTCACACAGGTGGGAAAAGAAAAGAGCGAGGATTTAAACCCAGTCTGTCCTTCGCTAAGGCTGGGGTTCCGCCACCACTTGTTCGCCGAACGCCTGTATCGAACGGGGATGTCCGCCCGCCCATCGCAGAAGTTCCTTTCCGAGGTCGGGAGAAACCCGGTGCCGATCTGGATTCGCGGCGGGTACTCCCGAGGCTGAGCTGTCAAACTCATTCTTCATCTTCCGATACTTTTCTGAGCACCTACTGTGTGCCGCCCCCCCCCCAAAATCAAGAACGGGACACAGCCAACAAGTGGTTCAAGTTCATCGTGCTCTCCTTGCGTAACTGAGTGCTGATTTGGGGTGTCACGCTGATCCCGGGTGTGCAGTTTTCGGCGAGTGGCTTCACTTCTCAGAGGCTCAGCCTGTCCCTCTTAAACGGGTCGTTAAGTCCTTCTGGCAAGAGCTGTAAGGAAGATTTAACGAAAATCTTTTTGTAAAGCGCAAAGACACACAGTAGGCGCCCAATACCCTCTCGTCCCTTCCCCGCCCCTCTAAGCGTGCCAGAGCTTCGCGTTCCCGCTCCCGCTTCCCGCCTCCGGCTTCCTCGCCCTTCTCGCGCGTACCGCGGCTAAGGGACTGGGGCAGAGAGGACCAAACAGAAAATTATTTCCGCCCGCTCTGCCCGCCCCGCCCCGCCCCGCCCCGCCCGTCCCCGGAGCCAGAAGGGGATTGTGGGGCCGCAGCGGCCGCCGCCGAGCCGAGCGGGGCGGAAGCGCGCGTCGCGCTGCTGCTCGGGCCCGACCGCGCCGGCCCCTGCACCTCCCGGCCTGGGACCGCGGGCTGTAGTCGGGGCCGGCCCCGGGCCCCAGGCGGGTGCTGCGGGGCGCGCTTTCACGAAGCCTGGCACGCGGGTTCCCAGAACCGAGCGGAGGAAGCTGAAGGGTGTTGAGGTTTCGTTTCTGCTCGCCGGCCAGGCGCTTGGTTTCGCAGGTCCCAGGGTCTGGGGACGCACCCTCCCATTAGAAAGTCCCAGGCTCCGGGAAGAGACTGTGCCAGCGCCCGCGGGTTTGCGTTTTGCTTGTATCTCGTTTGAATACCGATTTCTTCCCCGAAAGCAAAGTTTCTGACCTTGGGGGGTGCCCAGAGAGGTTAAGTTACTTTCCCGAAATAACCCAGCCAGTAAGAAGCTTCAGGTGGTTTACCTGCGGGGTAGGAGAGTCTCACACTGCTGAATAGAAAGTGTG
>NW_017731390.1:3790245-3794671 GCF_001890085.2 Hipposideros armiger | reverse complement strand
GGGGGGGCGGGGCGGTTCTAGAGCCAGAAAGAACTGGGTTCGAAACCCAGCCTCGCCACTTACTGGCTTTGACCACGGATTAGTAATGCTTTATCTGGGACCCTCGGTGTCTCCACCTCAGAATGTGGACGGTAGTTCCAAATTCAGCAATGACACAGTCAAGGGTGATTTCCCCGTCAAAGGTTATGACTCGCAGTGGGGGTGTGAGGGTGGTGTATCGGTTCTTTCCTAAGTCAGACATCCTATGTAAGAGGGATGGAAATTAAAGAGGAACTGGTAGGAGTGAGGGGATTCCCCAGGCATTAAGAGGCCAGTGGTCATGATTATTGTAAATAGTGACTCTGCACAAGTGTGATTTTTTTTCCTTTCTAGTTAGCGTCAAATATTACCTGTGCCATTAGCTAGCAGTGTGACAGTCTTGCTGCTTTGGTTTGCCAATCTGTAAAATGGGAATAATGGGGTCCTCTCCTTCAATCTACAGGGCTTTGGCAACTCCAGCCAGCCAAGTTCCCAGCAGGTGCTTTAAGAGCTTTGAGTAGTCCCTTTGACCATGTTAGGGCATAAGGGACTTCCTTTAGGAAGGGAAGAGGTTCATGGCATGAGGTAGCCATCTACCCAAACTTCTTCCAGAGCTACCTGGAATCTAGTCCCAGCTCTGCCCCTAGCCAGCTGTGTGACCTTGGACAAAGCAATTGCCCTCTCTGGCATTTGGCTGGGTGATGGGATCTTGAAAATCCCCTTGGAGTTAACATTCTGTGGTTGATTGGTTGATGCCTGCTCCTGGGGAAGTTATAGGCTGAGGGATGACAGACAATAGCACACTTGTCTTGCTGTGTTACTCTTTTTCACTAGTTCCTCCTGAAGTCTAATCTTTATTGCTCCTGTTACAGTTACCATCAGGACAGAAGTTGAAAAAGTTGTATTATTCAGCCTTTCAGCAAACACTTCATTGAATCATCATAGATGGGCCATAGGAGATACACAGATAGCACCTGGGATGGTGAGAGTGACAAACATCTAGAGAAATAACTTCAAGATGATAAGGGCTATGATAGTGCTAAGAACAGTGCTGACATGGGTAGTTAGGAAGTAACTGTGTTTATGGAGTCGGCGAAGGCCTGAGCTGGGACCAGTGGATAAAGGAGGGTTTGCAGGCGGATAAGAGGCAGAGCAACATTGCAGGAGTGGGGACAGCATGTTCAAAGGCATAGAGGTAGGAACCAGCAAAGGGTGTGTTGAAGTTAAGAAGAAAGGCATGCTATAAGCTTCACTTCATAAGTGCATAGGTGAGTGATATGGCCAGTTACATCCTGCAACAGGAACACTACAATTTTAGTGTGTTGCATTTCATCTCTAACTGTGATGAAGGAAAATGAGACCAGAAGCAGTCCTCAGAAAGGTTTTATGCATTGTGTCAACCATGGTTAGATGGGGTGGTTAGATGGCCATAAGTTAAAAACCAGAGCAAAGGGACCTTGGATATTTTGCTAAGGAGTTTGGATTTAATCCTGAGGGCAGTGGAGGGCTAAGGGCTACTAAGGGCTTTTAAGTAAGGGGTACATAGCCATATTTGCACATTGGTGGTTAAGTATGGGATTGGTTCGGTTTGGGGGAGGCTAGAGTGGGAGATTGGGTAGGACAGCAATTCTTAACCTTTAAAGTGCATGTGAATCCCCTGGGGGTCCTGTTAAAAATGCAGATTCTGATTCAGTAGGTCTGGGTTTGGGGTCTGAGCTCCAGCTTTTTAAGCAAGCTCCACTTGAATAACAAGTGGTAGGAAACTTGTAAAGGTGTCCAGTAAAGAGATGAGGGGTTGACTCTGGGAGAAGCAGCAGGGATGAGAGGAGGGCTGGGTATGACGATGTTAAGTAGGTGGAATGTTAAGAGCAGAACTGGGACTGCTTGGCAAGGCAAAACCAAGGGGATGACTCCCAGAGAGCAGTTTGGAGGATTTGGTGGATGGGCTTATCTGGCCACTCACCAGCAGAATCCAGGAGTGGGGACCGGGTGGTGGAGCTGGGAAGGAACCACTTTGGACATGGTGATTTCGGGTGTCTGTGACACATGGGGTGGTGATGCTCAGTAGGCAGTTGATTATTTGGGTCTGGATCAGCAGAGGTCCTGGGCTTGAGAGACCCAGAGTGATAGGGTCAGAGGCTGTCCTGAGAAGCAGGACAGTTTATGTCATGGAAGTCAGAGAAGGACATTTAAAAAGGAGGAAGTGATGCCAGGGTCACATGCCATTGAGAGGTCAAGGGAGGAAAGGATTATGCAAAGAGGAGGTCCCTGGTGACCTCAGCCTGGAAAATTCCAGGCACTGGTGGGGGTGGAGGCTGACTGCAGTGGATCAACCATGAATTGGGAGGTGAGAAGGGAGGAAATAGTAGAGAACAGTGCTAAGGGGATGGGAGGGTCAGGAGGCAAGGATGGACACCAGTGGTGGGGAAGATGGTGATGATGACAATAGCAATGATGACAGCTCGCTTTTGATAACCGATATGCCAGCACTGTGCTAAGCATCCAACGTGCTCCTTGCAACACCACTGAGATGGTTTATTCTTGTTCCCGTTGTATAGGGAAGAAAATAAGCTCAGAGCACATAACCAGTAGGTACAGAAGCAGGATTTGAACCCTGCTTTTAACCACGGGGTCAGTCCAAATTATCAGTAAGGGGGCTGGTCTGGAGCTAGTGCAGAACTCACTATCCCCTTTTCCCCAAGCCTCTCCCTATCTGTGACACTACTACTAATTTACTGTCATTTATTTAACCCATTACCATTTGTTGACCCTTAACCATGAGCCAGATAATGGGCCAAGCTCTAGTGATGTGGAATAGATCAAAGCGAGTTGCAGCCCTGTAGGTGCCCGGGGTGGAGAGGAAAGGCTGGCTGGCGCGGGCAGGTAATGTGATATGTGTTATAATGGGGGATGGACCATGAGCAAAGGGAGCCCTGGAGAAGGAGCTCCAGCACCTGCAGGAGGAAGGGAAGGGGTCAGGGCACCCTTCATGTGGCTCAGACTTGACCCCAGGATCATGAGGCTCCTGGAAGATGCTGAGCAGATGCACATGTTGCACAGTTCACTGTGGCCGCAGTCGAGTTGGCGGTCAGAGGGGCTAAGCTGGAAGACGGAGTGACTTCTGAAATTATTGCAAGTGCTAGAACGTAAGTTCCACCGAGCAGTGATTTTTATGTGTTGTGTTCCCTGATGTATCTCAAGCACTTGAATCAGCATCTGGCATGTAGTAGGTACTCTGTTAATACTTGCTGAATGAATGACTGAGTGACTGGATGAATGTTTGAACATCTCTGGGAGTGAGTAAGAGGACCTGGACTGGCGTGTGGGCAGGGATGGAGAGGGGATGTGTAGGGGGTGAAATCGAGAAAAAGGGTAATTGACAGTTGGTGGTCATGGAGTGGGAGGGTGACTCCCAGGTTTCTGTCTTAAACAACTGGACTCCTGAAGAAGGAAGAGGGAGCAGGATTGAGCGAGCGCTGATGAGTTCAAGTTGGGGCTTGATGAATTTGAGGTCCAATGGGCCATCCCAGAAGAGGGTCGGATATGTAGATCACTTTAAAAATTGCAAAATGCTTTGAAGCATATGTAATACTCTGTCTGCTCCTTCTGCCATATCCTTGAAACTCTGAAAAATTATTCGGAGCTATCTTTGAGCATTGTCAGCAGTAGATGGTAACTGAAGCTCTGGCATGAGTGAGATCATGCTGGGAGGCTGTGCAGGTACAGAGAACAGAAGGCCAGGGCCAGAGGCACAGGGAACACCAGCATTTAAGAGTGGGCAGAGGCAGAGAAGCCAGGAAAGGGGCATGAAAAGGAGTGTCCAGAGATGGAGGCGGAACCCCAGAAAAAGTGGTGTCATAGAAACCAGGGAGGAGAGAGGAAGGAGGAAGTGGCCCACAGGACATATGTCTCAGAGAGGGGCAGCTGATCCAGCATGGTGGAGGTGGGTTGCCAGTGAATTGTAGCAGGAAGAGAGGAAGACAGTGTGAGTTGACACAACCTTCCTAGGGGCTGGGCTGTAAGCTAGAGGGAGACAGGACAGCCGGGGAGGAGGATGGAAGGTCAGGGAGGCGTGGCCTGCAGTTTTCTGGGCTAGTCTCCAGCACAAGGGCTTGGTTGGACCAGAGAGGGCTGGCTGTTCTGCTTCCCCCAGAGAAGGGAGGAAGTGAAGGATGGGGACAGATGAATGTGTTTGTGTAGTACTTTTCTGCTTGAGAGCATGTATTTTCTCTTTTAAAAAAAATGTTTAGGGGGCCGGCCGAGTGGCGCGATGGTTAAGAACTCGCTTGGGATGCCAGAGGGCCCCGGTTCGGATCCCACATAGGAGGGCCAGTGACACTGCCCTCCACAGCTAAGATGCTGAACAACAGCTCAACCTGGAGCTGGGCTGCCGTGAGTCGCCGGCGGC
>NW_017731390.1:3754442-3789815 GCF_001890085.2 Hipposideros armiger | reverse complement strand
CTCAACCTGGAGCTGGGCTGCCGTGAGTCGCCTGTGAAGGCATAGGCTGCAGCCCCTGTGGCAGTGGGTTGCCATGGGCTACCGTGTGTAGCCACAGCTGCCGTGAGTGGCCATCCAGAAGCTGGCGACTGATCTGTTGCCTCGCCCGGGAAGAGCGCAATGATGGTGCCAACTTTGGGCCAGTGAAGCAACGTCCTCCACAACTAGACTGAAGAACAAAAGGACAGCAACTTGTCTGTTCCCCAATTCCCCAATAAAAAAAAAATCTTAAAAAAAAATGTTTAGTTTTCTCTTTTTTCCAGTTTTATTGAGGTATAATTTATTGAGATATAATAACATAACATATAACATTAGGTTAAGGGGTACAACATAATGATTTGATATGTATATATCAATATATTGTGCAATGATTACTGTAATATAGTTAACATCCATCACTGTTTTTTAAATCAACTTTTTATGGTGTAATTTACACATAATAAAATGCATACATCTTAAGTGTGTAAGTGACGACTTTTAACAAAAATATACAGTTGTGTAACCACCACCCCAGTAAAGATATAGAACCTTTCCATCTACCCTGAAAGTTCCTTCATATCCCATTACATTCCCCCAAGCCCCAGACAACGCTGATCTGATTTCTATCAGTTTAGATCATGATAAATTCATTTGGCTGGTTCTAGAACTTCATAAAAGTGGAGTCTTACAATATGTGCTCTTTCATTTTTGGCTTCTCTCAGCACTGTATTTTCTTTCTGAAACAGAAAGCAAAGCTTTTGCTGAGTTAGGGGCCCACATGGAGATCAGGAGAGGGAGCCACTCAGGACTGGGGGATAGAAGGGCTAGGCAGGGCTGGGGGACAGCAAGTGAGCAGTGTCCCCCAACTGTGGGCTGCAGCAGAGCAGAGAAAGCAGACGCGTGGATTTGGACTCAGGTATGAGGCTGTGTTCAGAGGATGGAGGATTCCAGGGTGTCCAGACTTTCCTTAGTCATGGCAGGAGCAAGGTGGGACCCGGGGGCCGGAGGATGTGAAGATGAGGAAACTTGGACTCAGAGGTTCGCATGGAAGGCCTTCAGGACGATGGCAGGAGTAGGGATTTTCTCGTGTCACACCTGACTCCTTCCACTCAAACCATCTCTGGGACCCTTCCCCCTGCTCCTGGTCCCTCAGCTCCTTGAGCTTGAACCTCTGCTTTCCCAGGCCAAGCCTCAGCTGGGACCCATCTCTCCTCTTGTGGAGTCTCTCTATCTTGATCTGCAACTTCTCCTTCACCTACCTCTTTCTCTTCAGCCTCCACATGGGCTCAGGACACCTCCATCCAAAAGGTCATCCCCTTGGCCTTGTCTCTGGGTTGCTGGGTCTCCCATCCCTGCTCTGCTTTGTAAATCCGGAGAGCCCACGCGCTATCTCCATGCTCTTAACCCACGTTTGCTCTCTGGACCACCCCCCTCCCCGTCCGCTGAAATTGCTCTGCCGGAGGTCACCAGTTGTGGATGTCTTCTGGAGGTTGTGGCTGTCCAATGTCCTCCCTTCCTGTTTCAGGGGAGTGCCCTGTTAGGTGATCTACCCCAGAACTCTCCATCTACCCTTTCCTTCCCACCCCCACCCATGCCACCTGCTTCACCCACAGCCTTCTCCATCTCAACTGAAGACAACTCCATCTTTGTCATTGTTCGGGCCCCAAATCTGAAATCATTTCTGATTCCTCTCCCACATCCACTCTGTCAGCAAATCCTGCCAGCTCTACCTTCACAATACACACAGAATCAGATGACTTCCCACCACCTCCAGCATCATTCTCTCCCCTGGATCATGATGGTAGCTTCCTAATAGGTCTCCCTGCCTCCATCCTTGCCCCTGCCATCTATTCCCTACATAGTGGCCAGAGTGATCCTATTAAAAAACTGGAGGATGATCAGGTAACCCCTGGGACCCAATTCCTCCCAGAGTGCCCCTTGTACTCAGAGGGAAGCCTACGTCCTTACAGGGGCCTACAAGGTCCTAGCCAGTCTGCGGCCCCCATCCTTCTGGCCTCATCGCTGCCCCTCGCTCATGTGCTGCAGCCACACCAGCTTCCTGGCTGTTTCCTGTGCACACCAGGCATGCTCCTGCCTTCCCCGTTAGGCTCTCCTTGACCACACTATTTAAAATCGCAAGCCGTGTTCTTCCCTCCCGTTCCCAATCTTCCTTACACTTTTTCTTTGCCCTTAACCGTCTACATTATTCACATATTTATGCCTGTTGTTGATTGTCAATCTTTCCCCTCCAATGTCAATGCCATGAAGACAAGGATCTTTGTGGATTTCGTTGCTGTATTCAAGGGCCTAGACCTGTGCTTGGCACATACTAGGTGCTCAGTAGATATTTACTAAAAGAGCCAAAGGAAGGAATTCTGTGCCTCTGTCTTTGTGTCCTGGGCACTGAGATGGGGGCATGTGACCCAGGCCTTGCCAATCTGATGCCTTCATACTTTTCTCTGAGAACCAAGTGGTGGCTGGGAGTACCTCTTGATGGCTTTGCTCATGGTGCCAGTGGGTGCTGTGTCCTGTGCCACGTCCTGTTGAGAGACAATTGACCTTTATGCTTCTTGGGCTCCACCTCCAGGGGATCCCTCCCATTTCTCTGTTTTTTCTAAGAAGCCAGAGTCGGTTTTCCAGACCCCTGACTTGTTCATTCGGAATCACTAAGGCCAGTAGCTTTTTTGGTCATTGTCCTACTTAACCTCTCCATGGCATTTGATCCCCATGACCACCCTGCATGTCTCACATTTCTCAGCTGCCTTTGTTGGAGTCCTGTTCCCCTGCCCATTCCGCGGGGTCTTCTGGGTCCACGTGACTTTCCCTGGAAGAGCTTATCCACGCCCATAGCTTCTACCTTGACCCGTGTGCTCATAATTTAGTCCTGACTGCCCTCCAGTCCCCGACCTCCTTTCCAGGTCTCCTCAGACCACAGCCACTTAGATTTGGCTCCCTTGAACTGAAATCCTGGGAAGCAAACTTGACATCTCCCCATCCTTGGACCCGCCCTCCTCTTGCAGGTCCCACCTCAGTAAATAGCCTTCACTCTCTCCTGAGACAAAAACCTGAGGGTCCTTCTCAACTCTTTATCTACTCATTCCTCTGAATTAGCCACCAAATCTCATAAAATCTACCTTGTCAACACCTCTTAAATCAAAAAGTTTCCCTGTGTCCCTTAAACACAGCCTTTTTTTTTTTTTTTAGCCCTAAGCGTCCTTGTAGCTGACCTCAGCAGCTGCCTCCCAACTGACCTCTCATATCCCATCTTCTTTGTCACTATATCCTCCACTTGGATCTTGGAACCAATCTCTGGACTCCTGGTGGGCACTGACTGTGCAGGTTCCAGGTCTCCACCTTGAGGCAGCTCCCTATGGAGGTGAGCTCCACACCCCCAAGCCCACCCACTCCATGACTTCAGTCTCTGGCCCCCTTGAGCCAAGAGAGAGACTGCACAGCTCCAGGTTCACACTCACACTGTAATGCTCACAGAAAACAGGCCTCATCAGAATGAATGGAGAGTGTCCTTGCTTTGAATGAAATGCCAATGAGGGATAACTTAAGCTAATTATCGAGTCATGCCGGAAGCCAAATTATAGACATTGTCATGTTATAAACACCATTTCTCAAGAGAGCGGCTTGGAGACATCTGGGCAGACTGAGCTCATTATCTTCCCCTCCAACCTGCTTGTCTCCTGCTGCATCCCACCCATGACGTGTAAAGCCTCAGCTTTAGCCAGGGCTCCGGCTTCCCCTCCTCCCCACCGCCAGTTGCTTACAAGTACTGCTGATTCTGTCTCAAATACCTGCCTATTCCTGTGGTCTCTGCCTCCTTTGGTCTTCACCATTGTTTGCTGCGATCTTGGGTGAGTGACTGAATGAGTTAGCGCTTCCATTTTCTTCATCTGTAAAACAGGATTTTAATTTTATTTTAAAAAATATTTTATTGGGGAATTGGGGAAGGGAACAGTGTTGGGGAATTGCAGAAGGGGAGCATTGTGTTTTTCCAGGACCCATCAGCTCCAAGTCAAGTTGTTGTCCTTCAATCTTAGTTGTGGAGAGTGCAAACTCAGCTCTAAGCCCAGTCGCTGCTTTCAATCTAGTTGCTTGGGGTTGGGAGGGTGCAGGCGCAGCCCACCATCCTATGCGGGAGTAGAACTGGCAACCTTGTTGTTAAGAGCCCGCACTCTCACCAGCTCAGCAACAGCTCAGCTCTGGCTGAGCTCACTGGCTCATGTGGGAATTGAACTGGCAGCCCTCTTGCTCAGAGCTCACACTGTAACCACCTGAGCCACTCGGCCAGCTCGGATTTTTCTTTTAAATACAATGAAAATTTCACTTAGCTCAAACGTGTCAAACACCTAGCAGAGAGCTGGGTTCAGACTGAGCATTCAGGATATGCTGGTTCCCTGTTCCCTTCATGCTTCCCCACCCTGCCTCCTTGCCAAGTCTGCTTACACGACTCCCTTTGCTTAAAAATGGTCCATAATCCCTCATTCTACAGGATCAAGTCCAAATTTCTTCTCAAAGCCTTTGGCCCTTTGAGTTCTGGTTCCTGCCTACTGTCCTCACCACTATTGAACCACACTGACTTCTTTCATTTATTAAAAACATAGTCATTTCAAAGTACTGTCCCACAGATTACTTGCTGGTCCTAAAGGAAGAAAGTTCTCAATAAAGGGATCAGCTGTCACCAGTGGGACCTACTATTCCCTATATTGCTGATGGAATCAGCAGTCCATCACTGAGAGTGGAGCTCAGGCACGGAAGATGCCCTGCTGTAGTGTATGTAATATGAGAAAGGGAGCGTCATCACCCATGAAGTGTTTTTGCCAATATAGTCAACCTGAACTTAATCAACCCTGTAGATCTAATTTCCAGTTTACAGGAAATACAGGATAAACAACACCAGGAGGAAGCAATCAGAGAAATCTAGAAGGTGGGACATGATATCTATAATTTACTTAAAATACTTGAGTAATTCAACAACTCAATGCATAGGGGGAAAAAGTTAGCCTAGATTTAAATGAGACCTAAGAGGGCCGGCAGAGTGGCTCAGCTGGTTAAGAGCTCCCTTGGGAGCACCAGCTCTGAGCTGCAGGGCTGAGGTTCGGATCCCACATTGAGGGCCAGTGACGCTCGCCCTCTACAACTAAGATGATGAACAACAGCTCAACCTGGAGCTGGGCTTCTGTGAGTCGCAGGCGATGGCGTAGGCTGCAGCAGGGCTGCAGTGGGCTGCAATGGGCTGCAGTGAGCTATGTGAGTGGCTGGCAGCCAGCGTGAGTGGCTGGCAGCCAGCGTGAGTGGCTGGTAGCTGTTGTGAGCTACTGGGAGCCACTGTGAGTGGCCGACCAATGACCAGCGACCGATTGCCTCACCCGGGAGGAGCACAATGATCAACATGGGCCAGTGAAGCAACGTCCTCCACAACTAGACTGAAGAACAAAACAGCAATTTGTCTACCTGTCTGTTTCCCTTCCCCAATTCCCCAATAAAATCTTTAAAAAAAATAAATAAAATAAATAAATGAGACCTAAGAGACATAACCAAATGCAATGTGCAGGACTTATCTAGATCCCCGTTGGAACAAACCAAATGCAAAAGAAGCATTTTGGGAAGACAATTAGGGAAATTTGAATATGAACTGGTTATTAGATGATTTTGAGGAATTATCATTAATTTTGTAAGGGGCAATCATAATATTGTAGCAAGAAAGCTTCCTGAAGTATTGGGTGGTCGGAAAAGTCATGACGCATTTTTGCAATGAAAAACATAGAAAAAATACATCATGACTTTTCCGACAACCCAATATTTTGGAATAAACACTCATGAAAACTCTAAATCCTTTGAAAATATTTTAGTAAAGCTGATAAATATGCTAAAATGGGCATATAGGGGCTCATATACTATTCTCTGCTTCTCTTTCAGCTTGAAATGTGCATAATAAAAAAGATTTTTAAAAATGGATTTAAGTGCCAACTATGTGCTAGTCACTGAGCTAAAGCAAAATCTAATGTGGTCCTTGTCTCCATGAATCATAGAGTGTGGTAGGGGAGAGGTGAATAATCAATTAATCACACTAATATATGAATAGTGACAAGTGGATGAAAACGCTTTGAAGGAAGTTACACAGGTCTTGAGGGGGGATAATGATGGAAGCTGACCTGGTCACAGTCTGGAGGGGTGGGGAGGTGTTTTCTCTGAGGCAGGAATGATTCAGTGGAGCTCTGAATAGGAGCAGGTATTGGCTTGGCATGGGAGAAGGGAGGTGGGGGGAAAGGGAGGGAGAGGAGGGAGCTTCGTTGCTTTAGGCACTAGAGGAGGCCTGGGTGGCTGAAGGGAGAGAGGACAGCACAGGGGAGGAGGAGGAGAGAGGACCTGTCCCCTCTCCCCAGGAGGACCTGTGGGTAGGGTTTTCAGACTCAGGTAACACTACCTGTGAGCCAAGTTAATGATTTCACTCTTCATCCTGAAAGCAATGGGAAGACATTAACATGTTTTGAACAGTGGGTAACACAATCCAATTTGTGGCTTAGAAAGATAATTGGTGGCTATGTAGAGGGCATGGCAAGATGTGTGAGTGCTACTGGGGTGGGCTGGAATGGAGATGGGGAGAAGAAGACATGGGGTGTAATGATGATGTGACCTGCTGAGATGCCAGGGATGCCGCCTGGATTTCTGGCTGTGGATGTGGATCGGTGGAGGAGCTATACACTGAGACAGGTTTCCTTGGAAGTGGACATGTGGCAGAAGAAGTGGATGACTGATGATTTGGGACAGCTTGAGTTTGTTGGGCTTTTGAAATGCCCAAGGTAGGGGCTGAGTGGGCAGTGAGGTGCATTGGTCAGAGCTGAGAGGAGAGGTGTGGGCAGAATCATGGATATCCCCACAGCTTTGGCTGGACTGAGCCTTGAGGAACCCTGACGTTTGGGCTGAGAAGGGGAGAATGAGCCTGCACTGAAGACCAAGAGGAAGTAGCAAGTAAGGCAGGAGAACACCAGGAAAGCAAGGTGCCTGAAAGGTGGGGAGCTAGAAAGTTCCTAGAAAGAGGAAGTGGCCAATCATATGGGAGGCTGTTGAGAGGTCAAGACTGGAGGGGGCTGACAAGAGCCTGTTAGTTTTCGTGCAATGGAGGCCACTGGGACCTCAGCAAGAGCTATTTTGGTGGCGGGTGGAGGTGGAAGCAGATGGAAGTGGGTTGAGGAGTAAGTAGGAAGTGAGAAAGGGAAGACTGTGTAGAGAGCTCTTGCAGGAAGTTTGGCTGTGAAGGGGAGGAGAGAGGGATGGGGGTCTAGAGCCTGTGGGGTCAAGGGAAGATTTAGCTTTTTAAAGGGAAAGACAAGAAAAAGAGATAAGGGATGACTGGAGAGAGTGGATGTGACAGGACCAACGCCAGGGCACCCCCTCTACAAAACAGGAGTAGATGGTTGTTGATGCTTGGTAGTTGGTGACAACAGGACAGGCACTCACTTGCCTCTATTCCTTGCCCACACCGTTTCCTCAGTTGGAATTCTTCTCTCATGCTTCCTTTGTCTACTCCTGTTGTTCACCCTTTGGAACCTAAGTGGAAGATCACTTTCTCTGAAAAGACTTCTCTCCTCAAGGTCATGCTGCCTGGACCCTGGTAATTCCTCTACTGTCATTTCTCAGATTAGCCTGTCACGTCCATCTCTCCCACCAGACTGTATCTCCATCATTTCTGAGTCCCCAGGGTCTGGCCTGGGGCTTGCTACAAGGTGGGTGCTCAGTGACTGTGGATGAATAGAGGAATGAACTCACCATAAACATGTCATGGAAGTATAGCAGGAGGAGGGCAAGCCTGGAGTAATTCCTGGGGATGCGGAGCAAGGATGGGAAAAGGGGAGAAACAGGAGAAGGGGAAAAGGCTAAGCTACTGCCAAGAGCACTTGCATTTATCAAGTGCTTCTATGGACCAGGCGCTAAACATATGCGTTTCTCATTTAATTTAATTGATAGTATCCTCAAGGAGGAATGCTGTCTGCTTGTATATTACCTATTTCTCCCTAGTTTACTAGAGTGTAAACTTCTGGGCAGTGGGGGTTGTCTGTTTTGCTCACCGTTGTGCTCCAACATTAGACAGGCTCATAAATAGGGTTGCCAGATGAAATATGAGATGTCCAGTTAAATTTGAATTATAGAAAAACAATAAATAAGTTTTTGAGTATAAATATGTTCTGTATTTCTGGGCTAAATTTGGCAATCCTGTACATAGTAGGTGTTTAATAAATATTGTTGAATAAATGTTGCATGATTACATGATACCCTGGGGATGCAATTGGTAAATTCCAGACTGTGGGAAATCTAGATGATAGTCTGGTATCTTCAGTAAATCAGTTGCAAGGAGAAAATAAAAAGAGATAAAGGACTGTATACATTAAAAGAGAGTTAAGAGACATATCAACAACTTGAAATCCTTCTTTGGATCTTAATTCAAATAAATGAAACAAATTATAAAGAAAAAATATTATAAGACAATTAGAAATTTGAACACTGGTTATTTGATGATGTTAAAGGATGACTGTTAATTCTTTTTAGGTTTGATAATAGCATTGGGGTTATGTTTACTTTTAAAGCATCCTTATCTTATAAAAATATGTATTGAAATATTTAGGATTGAAATTATATGCTGTCTGGGATTTGTTTCAAGATAATATGGGTTATGTTCTATACCTTTTTTTTAATTAAAAAATATTTTCTCATCCTTGCGCAGGGGACATGCTAATCTCTGTATTGTTCCAATTTTAGTATATGTGCTTTCAAAGCGAGCACTATGCTCTATATCTAAATTGTGGTGGTTACATGGGTGTATTCATTTGTGAAAACTATTCAAACTGTACTCTTAAAATGTGCACTTATTGTATGTAAATCATACCTCAGTAAAGTTGATTTTAAAAAAATGGTAATAGGGGAGAAAGTGGGTGAGGATAAGAATAAAACAAGATTGGCCACAAGTTGATGAGTTGAAGCTGGATGTTGGGTACACGAAGGTTCATTATACTCTTGTATTTGCTTGTACACGAAGGTTGATTGTACTCCTCTATTTATTTTTATATAGGTTTGAAAATTTCCATAGTAAAATATTTTTTAATCGCATGAAGGAAGATGCTATTTCTATTTTAAAGATGAGGAAACTAAAGCATAGTTTAAGTAGCTTGCCCCAAATCACACAGCTGGTAAAATGACGAGTCTAGAATATGAACAGACCCATCTGAGTCCACAGCTTAAGCTGTAACCCTGGGTGCAAATTTCCAGAAGGGGTAGTGCAAAATGTGGGAGTGGCTAGGGGGCGATGCAGCCCTGCTGGGCAGGAACAGGGTCTGACTTAGGGAATTCTAGAAGTAAGATGGGCAAAAATGGTTGGCAGCTATGGTGTGGTGCGGGGAGAAATGGCTTCCCTCCTAGATTCATTGTCATGGGGTAGACTAATGGTTGGGAGTGTGGACTTGGGACCTGACTGCCTGGGTTTGAGACCAGGCTCTGACATTTGCTGGCAGAGTGACCTTGGGTAAGTCACTTAAAGTCTCTGTCCCTCACTTTCCTAATTTATAACATGGATATTCATAGGAATGTAAAATGGTACAGCCGGTTTAGAAAAAACAGTTTGGCAGTTTCTTCAAAAGTTACACATAAATTTACCATATAACCTGGAAATTTCACTCTTCACATGAAAACATTTGTCCACACAAAGACTCGTATACCAATGTTATAACAATATTATTTATAATAACCAAAAAATGGAAAAATCCCAAATGATTTTGGATAAACGAACTGTGGTATATCCATGCCATGGGATACTACTCAGCAATAAAAGGGGACAGACTAGTAATAGATGCTACAGCATGGATGAACCTCAGAAACACTATGCTTTTGTGAAAGACGTCAGATGCCAAAGACCACATACGGTACGATTCCGATTCCACTTCTATGACAAGTCCCGAGAATGTAGAGCTAGAGAGACAAAAAGTAAATTGATTAGTCACTGGGAGCTGAGGGTAGGAAAGGGGAGTTACTGAAAATGGGGATGAGGGGTCTCTTAGGAAATGTTCTAAAATTGGATTGTGGTGATGGTCCTATAAACTCTGTGAATTTAACAAACATTATTGAATTGTGCACTTAAATTGCGTTATGTGTGGTATGTAACATTGTAAAGATATAATATCTATCTTATAAAATTGTTATGGGGATTAAAGAACAAAGTTCTTAGACCAGAGACTGGAATGCAGTCAGTGCTGTAGAAGTTATTATTATTGCACTGGACTTCTGGGGCCAGTTCTCTGCTGTAGCTTTCTCCAGAGAAAGAGCGACTGGGCAGCTCCTCTTGCTCCCAAATTCTTGAACATGGGCCTTTGGGTGAGACCTAGATGGGCCACGGAAGGGAAAGACTAGCTTCCAGATCCCTCAGGGCCCTTCCTATTCCTTATTCCAAAAGTGTCAGATGGGACCGAGTATGTAGCCTTGTCCCTTTTTCTCCTATGGGGAGAAGGGGTTCCTGAGAAGGGTGTTGCTGTCTCATCCTGCGGGCTGAGGACGGGGTCGAGTGTCCTCTACTGTAGACAATGGGAATTGCAACAGCGGGGCCAGCCCGCTCGCTTCGTGCATGTTTCCACCCTCCTGACAGTGTTGTGAGGCAGCAACTATTGTTCCCTCTTCACTGATAGGAACACTGAGGCTCAGAGTTTCTAGGTGACCTGCCCAGGGTTTTACAGTGGACACCCCCTAGTCCAAGCCCTCTAAAAATGGAGACTCAATGGCTCCAAGTCCTTTTAACTGGAGAGTTTATTCACACCAACCTCCACTGTTTGCAAAGTGCTTCCATGCCTCCCTCCAGTCTCTACACTGGGGTGCCTGATAACAGGAAGGGGAAGAATGGAAATCGGAGGTGGAGGGAATTCCTCCTCCAGGGAAAGACTCTCAATAGTAACAACCCCCAGTAAAGCCCCTTAACCCAGATTTGGGGGACTAGTGGCTTTAGGAGTGGGAGGAGGAGGCCATTGATCTGCACTGTTATGTAAGATTCATTTATTTGTTCATACCAAAAAAATTTCTTGAGTGTTTTCTCCTTGTGTCAACACTGTGCTAGGCACAGAAATGCAAATATGAACGAGACTGTAGGGGATAAAAGGAGGTTCCCAATCTAGGTTCCTGCAGGTGGGGCCCAAGCCCCCTCCCCAAGAATCTCAGCTTCAAGGAGGCTAGAGTAGAGTTGAATTGAAGCAGATGCCCCTCTGCCCCACAAGCAAAAGAAATCCGGCACTGCTGTCTCAGAATAAGAGTTTTCAGCACTGTCCCCAGAAGAGACAACTGTGAAGATCATCATCCTTCCAGAACTTTCCTCGTGTGCGCGCGCACGCGCATCAGGAGGAGGACATGTGGGGGATGGAGGGTGGCACTTAGGAAGCCTGGAGTCTAGAACTGCGGGACTCCAGGATCTCCCTTCATGACAACTGCCCTGGAGACTTCTGTAGAGGGTGCTAAGGAGTGAGAGTTTTGAGCAATGGAACACCGTGCACCTTCCTTTGTCAAACTCTGCCCCACCTTGAGGCCTTAATTTCTGGCCTCTGCAAAGGGAGGTGGGGAGGCAGACCTTCCTCATTCCTCCCCTTCCATGATATATATGAAAAAATGCTTCTGTTGTCACCGCCAGGAGGGCCAGGATGCAAACTTCATCATCTGTCTCTTTATAGAAACCCTCTCTTACCCAAGACCCAGAGTGAGATTTTTCTCCCTCTGACATCCCCTCCAGCCTCCCTCCACACTTATTGCTTCCACGCCCTTAGTCCTAGCCATCATACCAATCTCCCTTTATATTTTTTGGGGTGGGAGACAGCCATATTCCAATAACCTGACTATTGTCAAGAGAGAACTATTCTGGGGTTTCATTCATTCAGTCACAAATATTTACGTAGCACCTGTTATGTCTGGGCACTGTTCTAGTCAGTGGGCAGTAGTGATTAAGACAAAGTTCTTATCAGACTAATGGGAGAGACAGACAATAAAGAATAAATACTTTCAGACTTTCATATCACAGTAAGCTATACAAAAAGTGAAGAAGGGTAAAGGGATAAACCATGTTGTGGGGAAGTGCTCCTCCATTATTGAGGATTCACTTTCTCTTTGCTTTACTCTTTGGGGGGATATAACAACGAGGGTCTGTGTGTCCCCTCTTCTGGCCTCCTCAACCCATTTTGGCAGGTCAGGACTCAGGGGGCAGAGTCTTGGAATTCGGAGGGCGGTTGCGAAGTCAGCCCCTCGGAATTTGGTCAAAAGGCCACTTAGAAATTGCATTAGAGAAACAGAAACAGGTACTGAGCAAGTCTATCGTCTTCCGTGGTTTAATAATACGCCTGTCTCCGAATTTATGTTTTCCTTTGTTCGTCGGGCATATACACTCACTTCCTAACTGGTTCAAAATTTGTTGAATCCACAGTGTGCTAGACACTGTTCTAGGGGACTGGAGCAGAGAGGTAGGGAACATTTCGCTGTCCGCAGGAGTCCCCGCTGTGAAAAGCTTGTAAACCACCATTGCCTCATTTCATCTTTTCCCTCAACATTGTTTTTGAGATTCATCTGTTGTTTCACGTAGCCCCCCCCAGAGGGTAGATATGAATATTCCCATTTTACAGATGCGAAAACAGGGACTGCTAAGGGACAAAAATGAATTGCTTTGCGACGACTAAATGCCGGAACGCCACCGGGCCACGTGCAGCAGCGCATTTCGCCCCTCGCGATCCCACTCGCGCACGTTCCCTCCTTCGCTGGCTCCCAGCCGCTGCCGCGCCGGGTCCACGTGTGTGTGTCTGTGTGCAGAATGGGGACGGGGGCGGTACCGCCGGAGGGGTGGGGTCCGGGTAACGTCACAGGCAGTGTTGCCCAATCAGCGGCGGTCTCGCGGCCCCGGCGCTGGTATTGGGGCAGCGAGGGGGCAGTTCTCTATAACGCGGTCTTCGGGAGCCAGCGGGGAAGAAAGAAGCCGAGCTGGCGGAAGGCGCCCTCCCCGCCGCCTGGGCCCGGGCACCGGGTGCCGGGCGCGGGGTCCTTCCCGCCTCCCGCGGTCGCCGGTCGCTTTGTTTCCCCCGCCTCTGCGCTCCGGGCTACTCGAGAGGGGCTCCCGCCGGGGCTGCACAGGGAACGCGGCGGCAGGAAGGGCGGCCGACCGCGCCGGGGACTCTCAGGGACCCAGGAGTCCGGCCGCCGAGAGGGCCGCGTGACGAGATCCAGGAGGGATCCAGAGCTTTGCCGCCCAGGGGTGCGGGCCGGGGGCGTCCGTGAGCAGAGACCTCCCCGTCGAGGGGGGGCGATGTTCCCCTCGCCCGTGGGCTCTTCGGGCAGCCAGGGCAGCCCGCCGCTGGGACCAGCGCCCCCTCAGTGGGCAACCCCCCAGGCCATTCCATGGAGACTCTGTGCCAGGCTCCCCGCCTCGCAGTGCCAGCGTCCCCGCGAGGGTCGCCCTGCTCACCCACGCCCCTGAAGCCGCGTCGGGGGACCCAGGAGTTCTCTCCGCTGTGCCTGCGTGCCCTTGCCTTCTGCGCCCTTGCCAAACCCCGAGCGTCCTCTCTGGGCCTGGGGCCTGGGGAGCCGGCGCCGCGGGCCCCGGTGCTGCTGGGCCCTCGCGCCCCCCTGTGCACAGGCGCCTGGGCCCCGGATGGCCTGAAGCACCTCACGGGACAGGCCGGACGGTCCAGCGATCCGAGCTCCCCAGCCGGCCAGGATGCCGACGCCGCCGTGTGCCCCGGCCGCGGCGAGGAGGAAGAGGGCGGAGGCTGTTTCCCGCACTTCGGCGCTCGCTCCAGCGGACCTCCGGGCCGCTGCCCGGCGCCTCGGAGCCCTCGGGAATCTCCGACCAGCTCCGCCGCGACTTCGCCTAGGCCAGTCCCGGGTCTCGAGTCCCAGCCTGGCCCCGCCGCCGCCAGCCCGCTTCGGGAGCCCGATTCCCGGCCTCCGCCGCCACCTGCGGGCCTCTCCTTCGAGCCCGCGGGGTCCGAGGCTGCGCCGGAGCCGCCCCTGCCAGGCCAGACGACTGCAGTCGATGGAACACCCTCGCAGGCCGCCCCTGAGGCACCCGCCACTAGCCCCTCGACGGCCAGTGGAGCTCCGGCCGCGCCCGGCGATCTCCGCCAGGAACATTTCGATCGTCTGATCCGCAGGTCAAAACTTTGGTGTTATGCTAAGGGCTTCGCCCTCGACACTCCAAGTTTACGCCGGGGGCCGGAGCGGCCGCTAGCAAAAGGGCCCGCCCGGGGAGCCGCCAAGAAACGCCGGCGCCCCGCGCCCCCCCACCGCAGCGCGCAGCCCCGCCGCCCTGCGCCGACGCTGCCCACCACCAGCACCTTCAGCCTCCTCGACTGCTTCCCCTGCCCCCCGGCCCTTGTGGTGGGCGAGGACGGAGACTTAGGGCCGGCATCTTCGCTTCGCCTCCATGGAGACTCTAAGCCCCCGCCTGCCCACCCGCTGTGGAGGTGGCAGATGGGGGGTCCTGCTGTCCCTGAGCCCCCCGGCGTCAAATTCTGGGGGATCAACCTGGAAGAATTCTGAGTGCGAGACCTCTTTTGCCAAGAGGGAAAAGTTGGGGCCACAGCCAAACTGCGGACTCTAGGATAGAGCCTGGTTTCTCACATTTGCCTCACCCCTTCATGTTTTATGGGCTGTGGTCCGCGGGACCTCAAATGACAGTGATCGTCAAGCACCTAACTGATTGGGGTGACACCCCCCTCCCCCTCATCCTTTGGAGACGAACTAAGGGCTGGAGTCTGGAGAAGGCTTAACGGAAAAAGGCTTAATGACAGAGATTCCAGTCCCTCCCCTCTTCCATCTCGGATCTCTGGGGGCAGGGCCTTCACCCCAGGGGGAGCAAAGGAGGCTACCGCTCAAAGACAAGGAAAAAAAAGAGGGAGAGAGACCTTGGTGATGGACAAACCGGTTGTTTCTGTGGGCGAGCCTGGGGGTGAGGGGGCTGTGGAGGGGGTGGGGAGGTGATTGGCAGCTCCCTGGGGGCATCCCCACCCCCACCATCTATGTCTTTAACCCTTCACTCCCCTCAGGGCTTCCCCAGCACTCCTAGCACCAAGGAGCCCTCATGGGGGAAGAGGCAGCTTGAGCAAGGGGATGATCATTCCTTTCCCAGGGCCCTCCAAGTCAGACAACCCCTAATTGGCGAGATCCTAAGTCTCAGCCACCAACCTTTCCCTTTTGTCCAGTTTTGGAGTTTCCTTCTTCAATTTTACTGTTTGCTTTCAGTTTATAAGGTCTAATAGGTAAAAGAGGACGCCTCTTGATAAACCAACACCCTTCCCCAGTTCACCTCTCATATGAGGGAGGGCAGGGCTGAGGGACCTTCTCCCCTCCCAAAGTGCAGGATTTGCCTGGGGAAGGGGCCAGAGACTGTCCCAGGGAAAGTAATGGAAGGTGGAAGAAATCAATAAAATCAGACCAAACAAGTTGCCTTTCGAGGTCCTCTCCACCGATTTATGGATGAGAGGGGGTGGAGATAGAGGGCAGGCCCGGGGTCCATTCTTTGGACATCCAAACTCAGCCCCCTTAAAGTGTAGGAACAAGACAAGCTGCTGTTTGTGGAGCGGGTAAATGATAGGGCTCCTGGTCTAACCACAAGGTCCGATGGGCTTCGAAGGGACAAGGTTTGGGTTTGGGTGAGAACTGGGCTGAGGCACCTTCGGCTTCCCCTCTTCACCTCAGGCATTTCGGGAGTTGTCAGGGACCTGATGGATCCGAAGGGGGCAGGGCCAGGGGATTAGTTTTGAGGTCAGAGGTTCTGTTTTCTCGGGGGCGGGGTAGGGGAGAGCTAGGCCTGGACCACGCCCTCTGGCTGGGAGGATCCCCTAGAGTCAGGGAGGGG
The DNA here is from genome assembly GCF_001890085.2 of Hipposideros armiger. Classification (NCBI taxonomy): domain Eukaryota; kingdom Metazoa; phylum Chordata; class Mammalia; order Chiroptera; family Hipposideridae; genus Hipposideros; species Hipposideros armiger. Next base: position 3,773,926 of record NW_017731390.1, on the reverse strand, counting down.
TGGAGCCGCTTTCTCCACCCAGGTGAGGTCAAGGAAGGTTAGCTCCTAGGGAGATTCCAAGTTTAGGTGGGAGGGGAACCTGGAGGTTGAGGATCTGCCCAACAACATTGGAACCCAGTGACCCTCCTGTCCACATCAGCAAGTAACGCCTCCTTTCTCCCCAAAACAGGGTGAGGGAGGAACAATTCCCACATATGATACTGGGGAAGGACTTGTCTCCTTTTCTGTGAAAATGCTTTGTAAAAAGTAATTGTTTGCATAGAGCAGATTCTTGAGAAAAACTGTTTTGGACCACAAAAGTTTTGTTCACTTCAAAAAACTGTCTCTTTCCATTTTTTTTCGCTGGGGGTGAGAGTGGGGATGGGGTGGGTGGATGTGGGGTGGGCACTGCCCTCTTTTCAACATCTGGCCTTTATGAACCCTGCTGACCTCCCCTCCCCCCTCCAGCTGTGTTGTGGGCAGGAGGGCGGGAGAATGCCTTCCATTCCTGTGTCAGGGGTATCCCTCTTATCTTGCCCCCCAAGACTAGGGAAGGCAGAGAAAGAAGGCAGATGTGAGGGGTGGGGAGAGAGTCGCTGTGAAGAGGAGGTGATGTTTGCAAGGATAAATTCAGAAAGGCCGACTCCTGTTTTTAAAAAGCTTGCTTTTAGTAAGTGGTCCGGTCAGCTTTGCCTCTTTTGACCAGCCTAGGCAGGGTGGCGTGAGCTTTAGGTGAAGGGGGAATGGGTGATGGGTCATGAAATTCTCTTTCAGACTCTCCTCTGAGGAGTAGGAGGTGGGCAGTTAATTTGGCTTCCCTCCTCCCCACTCAAGTGAAAGTATTAAACCTCAACCTGAAAGGGCAAAAGCAGTGAGTTAAAAAACATAGCTTTTGGCCAGACCTAGAACTCCCCTCCTTGCTGAATGGTTTAATTTGGAGAATCTCAGGGCTGGAAACGTCCCTAGGAACTTTCTAGTCATTTTACAGAACAGGGAACTATATTAAAAAATGTTTCCTAGGGCTGCTGTAACGCATTGCTACAAACTTGGTGGCTTCAAACAGCAGAAATTTATTCCCTCACAGTTCTGGAAGCCAAAGTCTGAAATTAAGGTGTCAGCGGGGCCATGCTTTCTGTGAAGGCTCTAAGGGAGAATTCCCTCCTTGCCTTTTCCAGCTGCTAGCGAGTCCAGGCATTCCTTGGGTTATGGCTGCATCACTCCAGCCTCTGCCTCCATCTTTACATGGCCTTCCCCTCTCCTGTCTCTTATGAGGACACTTGTCATTGGATTTAGGGCCCACCTGGGTAATCCAGCTTGATGTCATTTTTGACAACCTTCATCTAATTACATTGGCCAAGAGCCTTGTTCCAAATATGGTCTCACTCACAAGCCTGGAGGGAGAGGAGTTAGGACCTGGACATACCTTTTTGGGTGCCACCATTTAGCCCACTGCAGAAACTGAGTCCAGGAAAGGAGAAACTTGCCCAGATTTTCTGGGGGAAGGAAGCATGTGTGGGGTGCTTGAGCTGGAGACACGAGTCTCCCTGAATTGGAGCAGCTTGGGGAAAGGGTAGAGTTGGACCTCTTGCTTTACCCAGGCTGATCCCAAGGGTGCTGGGACTCCCCTCCACCCAACACTCGGAGCGGGGAAGGGAAGCTCAGTCTCCCCAGGAGGGTCCAAGGAAGCTCTTCTTCCCTCCCTCCCTCTCTGGTTTCCTGCCGTTCCAGGTGGTGTGTCCTCAACTCCTATCCCCAGATTGTTGGTGTGCATCTTGCCTTCCACCTGCCCCCCTTTCCCCCCACTCATCCTTCATGTGGTCTGAGGAACTAACTAGGCTCTGCCACTGGCCTCCATGTGTTTGGTGGGTGGGTTTCAGCTTCTGTCTGAGCCTCTAAGCCCTCTTACTGGGTTATTGCTTTTCCTTTAGTCTCAGAGGGTCTCTCTCCATGAGCCTCCATCTCTCAACAGCTCCGGGGGCTGAGTCTGCCCCTTTTCATCAGGGCTACCTGCATGACCCTGAGAGTGAGTGCTTCCTTAAAATTTAGTCCCCAAGGCCCCTTGGGGCTGGCCTCACCCTAGTCCAGTCCTGCTAACCTCACCTTCCTCCTCCTGGGAGCCTCAGCCTTCCCCATACCCTCTGCCTCTTGTCTCTTAAATCTTTGTGGCTTGACTTCTGCCCCCTGAAACCACTTTTTCCAGGGTCACTCATGACAACCCCTCAGCACAAATCTAATGGTTACCACCCCGCCATTCTGACCCCTGGATCTCTCCATGATCTGTGACATTGCCGGATGCTCACCAAGGTCTCCTGGCTCTCTCCCGCTAAGGTCCCTTCCCTGTCTTCTGTGTCTCCTCTTCCTCCTCTGTTCTCAGGAAGCTTTAGAAAAAGGGAGTCTAATCATGTCCAGAGGGTGTCTACCCTCCGCCCCCGTGTCTCCCCACGTGATTCTTTTTGTGTTTCTCTCCCAAGTCTTCAGCTTGCACCTGCACAGGTCAGTGACTCCCAGATGACTATCCCTGCCTTCTCTCCCCAGTCCAGCCCCTCTCCTGAGCTTTGGTCCCATGATACTGGCAAGTCATACTTTCCCTGTTGAAGACCAAGCTGATTGTCTCCACTCCCTACCGGCATCAAGTACCCCTGGGTCAAGTCCACTTTCTGGTCACAGCTCTGCCTTTCTCCCCATTACCTCCCCAAGACTCAGCACCTTGAATTCTCACCTGGGTCCTCCCATTTGACCCACTGTTATCTATTTCTGAACCTCCCCCTGCTTCTCGCCTTTGTCAGTATCTCTTGTATCCTCTCTGTCCTGGTGCAGCTCCCACAAGTCTAGCCTGGACTATTGCCGTAGCCATCTAACTAGTTTCTGTACCTCTGGTTTTTCTCTGACCCCCTTAGGTCAGACTACCTTCTTATTTACTCCGTGGGTCCCGATTTTATCGAGTGCAGTCTTCTTGGCCTGTCATTTGGGGCCTTCTATGATTTGGCCCTAACTCTCCTGTCCTGTAATTTCACTTTACACATTGTGGTCCATCACAGTGGAATGCCTTTCCTCCCCCAGCCACCCACCACTTTCTATACCTTCATTCTCCAAAGCCCATTTGAAATGCCATCTCTTCCATGAGATCTTCTTTGATTTCCCCCTGTTGGATGTGGTCATGCCACCTCTAGACCCTCTTCACTCTTTTATGAAGACTTCCAGACCTCTCCATTCTGGGGGAGGGTGGCGGAAGAATATGGGCTTTGGAGCCAAGTACTCTTGCTCCCCCTCTGCATGGAGAACCTGGCAAACTAAGTCAGGCTACTCTGGCGGAATCACCTTTTTGATCTAAGTTTTCATTTCATTGCTTTGGCCTTAACTGAGAGTCATTGACACAAAACGGCCACTTCAACATAACTCCTGAAATTGTAAATACTCCCTGAGAAGACACTGTCCAGTGTTCCGAGTCCTTCTACATAATGTTTATATTTTTAAAAATTTAAGATAAAAAATCAGGGTATTTGATGATAATTGTTTGTGATGTTTTTCTTACATCCTTCTGCAGTCATCTTGTATTCCATTTTAAAGGCTTATTTTAAAGGACTGCACAGCATCTTGGCCAGTGGCGCTTGGCTAGATGCAGTTCCAGAACTGTCCACTAGATGATGCTGTCTGCTAGCACCAGAAGGAGTGTGGTGGGCTGGAGAAGGGTGGGTGGGGAAGTGATTAATTCTTCCAAGCAATTGAAGATGTGTAAGACATGCTCCCTGCACACAGGGACTTAGGTGCTTTGAATGCATTGTTTTGCTTTAATAACAATAGATAGGTGTTATTATCTCTAATAGTTGAGGAAATGGAGGCTCAGAGAGGTTTACTGATTTGCTGAGGTCACACAGCCAGTGTAGGAGCAGCAGAGTTTAACTCCGGTCTGTGACTAGGTTTCCCCCTAATAGCAGTTATTATAGCAAACACAGCATTTTCTTGGAGTCAGGCACTGTTCTAAGTGCTATATGCTTAATCACTCATCCTCAGAACAACCCTATGAGGAAGGTACTATTATTATCCCCACTTTTCAGATAAGGAAACTGAGGTACAGAGAGGTTAAGCCCACATAGCTAAAGAATAGTGCCTTTATTATTTTTTAAAAATATTTTTATTGGGGAATGGGGGGAGGGGAACAGACAAGTTGCTGTCCTTTTGTTCTTCAGTCTAGTTGTGGAGGACGTTGCTTCACTGGCCCAAGTTGGCACCATCATTGCGCTCTTCCCGGGCGAGGCAGATCAATCGCCGGCTTCTGGACGGCTGCTCACTGCGGCTGCTCACTGTGGCTGCTGGCTACACATAGTAGCCCATGGCAACCTGCAGCCTACCCCATTGCCGGCAACTCACAGCCGCCCAGCTCCAGGTTGAGCTGTTGTTCAACATCTTAGCTGCAGAGGGCAGTGTCACTGGCCCTCATATGTGGGATCCGAACCGGGGCCCTCTGGCGTCCCAAGCCAGCTCTTAACCAACACGCCACTCGGACGGCCCAGAATAGTGCCTTTAGAGTTTGTGCTCTTAATGACCACATGGTTGCCGTGTTTTACCAACCCAGCAGGAACCAGATACAGACTGGAGGTAACCCCCCACCAATATCTGGAGGTCACAGAGCTCTGTGCCAGAGACAGAAAGACATAGAGCCTGCCCCTGAGGAGCCTTTAGTTGCATGGGAAAAGCAGGACTTGCAGTTTCCTCCTTAGGGTGTGGGCTTCCCACAAACTTGCTGGGTGATTCCAACGGAGTGGTTTACCCTCTCTGAGCTTTGGTATCACCACCTAAAATTAGGGACTCTGTAGCAGAAAGTGACTCTCAGGTACAGGAGGTTTGTTATCTATGACGATTTATTGCAAAAATCATAGCACTTAAGAAAAAAAAACCAGGGCCGGCCGAGTGGCTCAGTTGGTTAAGAGCTCGCTCAAGAGTTTGAGCTCTGAGCAACAGCAGTTCGATGCCTGGCCCGAGCTGAGCTGCCACTAAGCTGCCAATAGGTAGCAGGATGGCTCAGCTAAAAAAACAAACAAACAGGTGAAGTTATCTACTTTAAAGTGCACAAAAAGTCCAGCTAGATTAACGTTTACACAGACAGATGCCTGTGTCACCATCCAGGTCTACGTAAGCCACATTGCCAGCCCTCTGGGGGGCTCCTTCAGGCCCTCTCCCAGTCAGTCTCCCTGACCTGGAGATAGCCACCATGCTAGCCTCTGTCACCACAGATTCATTTCACCTGTTTTTGACCTTCACAGAAATGGAAGGTACTTTTTGGGGTCTGGCTTCTTTTGTTCCACCTTATGCATGTGGATTCATCATGCTGTTGTGGGTAGCAGTATATTATTATTATTATTATTATTATTATTATTATTATTATTATTATTTTAGCTGAGCCACCCTGCCGCCTGTTGGCAGCTCAGCTCAGGCCAGGCATTGAACTGCTTGTTGCTCAGAGCTCGCACTCTTGAGCGAGCTCTTAACCAACTGAGCTACTCGGCCGGCCCTGCAGTAGCTTATTTTTTTCATTGCCATGTAATAGTTCATTGTATGACTATTCTACAATTTACGTAGTCTGTTGATGGGTGTTTGGGTTTCTTCCAGTTGTCAGCTTTATTCATAAAGCTTTATGTATAAAGCTTTATGTATAAAGCTGTATAGCACAGTTTTAAAGGAATGGGGAGGGGCAGTGAAGAGACGTGAAGAGAGCTGACATTTACTCAAGTGTTAACTCTCCTGGATAATAGGCTAAGGGTTGGAGATAAGAAATTACTAAAACCCCATATTTCCCTTCCTAAAGTTCACAGATTAGTAGGGGAGAGAGACAAGCAAGCAAACAGCATGACAAATGGAGATGGAGATCAGTGAGGCGGAGGGAACAATGGAGCATGTGGGAGGAGCAGCTGGGGTCAGGGAGGGCTATCCCAGAGGAGGAGATATCTTAGTTGAGTCTTGAAGGCTAGGTAGGCGTTCATGAAGTGATAAAGGCCTGGGAGTCACTGAGGACAGAACACAAAGCAGGCAGAGCAAAGGCACTGAGGCTTGAGTGAGTGGGACTCTTAAACAGAACACATTGCCTGGAGCACAGATGCACAGTGACAAGAGATGAGGTAGACAGAGGTCAGATCACAAAAGGTCTTGTATATGAGGGTAAGGAATTTATTCTGAAGACAATGGGATGCCCCTGAGGGATGTCCCAATCAGGCCATGGTAGTCATACATTTTCCTTTAGTTTTCTTTATTCAGTAAATAATAATTGAGCCCCTACTATGCACCAGACCTTGTGTCAGGTACTGAGAGACAATGGTGAGTAAAACAGGCAGGGTCCTGGCCCATTTTTTTAAAGATTTTTATTGGGGAATTGGGGGGATGGGAACAGTGCTGGGGAATTGGGGGAAGGGGAACAGACAAGTTGCTGTCCTTTTGTTCTTCAGTCTAGTTGTGGAGGACGTTGCTTCACTGGCCCAAGTTGGCACCATCATTGCGCTTTTCCCGGGTGAGGCAGATCAGTCGCCGGCTTCTGGATGGCCGCTCACTGCGGCTGCTGGCCGCTCACGCTGGCTGCTGGCTACACACAGTAGCTCATGGCAACCCACTGCCACAGGGGCTGCAGCCTACCCCGTCGTCGGCAACTCACGGCAGCCCAGCTCCAGATTGAGCTGTTGTTCAGCATCTTAGCTGTGGAGGGCAGTGTAACTAGCCCTCATATGTGGGATCCGAACCGGGGCTCTCTGGCATCCCAAGCCAGTTCCTAACCATCGCACCACTCGGCCGGCCAGGTCCTGACCCTTTTAAGCTTGCGGTGGGGAGGGAGGATGGATCATAATAATCACGCAGCTGAGACAGTGCTGGGAAGGGAAGGAGTGCCAGCAGCATGTGCCCTAGACAGGGAGAGCAGAAGAGGCTTCTCTTGGGGAGCGATGCTTGAGATGAGCTTGGAATGATGACTAGAAGTTAATAAGAAGGAGAGGGGAGGGAAGAATGTTTCAGGCAGAGGGAACAGTGTAGATAATGGTCCTGGCGCTGGAGGGAGCAGGGTGCATCAATGAACTGAGTGTAGGGGCAGCCAGTTAGCTCAGTTGGTTGGAGCGCAGTGGTAATAACACCAAGGTTGCCGGTTCGATTCCCACGTGGGCCACTGAGATGTGCCCTCCACAACTAGATTGAAACAGCTACTTGACTTGGAGCTGATGGGTCCTGGAAAAAAACACTGTTCCCCAATAAAAAAATAAATAAATAAAAATAAATAAAAAGAACTGAGTGTGACCAGAGCCTAGAGTCAGGGACAGGCTGGGCAGAGGCAGGGGGAGGGACTTGGAGGCCAAGGTAAGGATTTTGGCATGTTCTGACAGCACTGGGAAGCCAGCGGCCAGCAGTGGGTTTTAAGCAAGGCTATGACAATCAGATTTGCATATGGAGAGGATCACTGTTGCATTAGTGGGGACAATGGGGACAAAGGCAGACGTGGGGAGATTGGTGAGGAGGCCACTGTCATAGTCCAGGCAGGAGATGATGATGGCCTGGACTGGGAGTACGGGTACAGGCCCGGGGATGCAGCCATGGCGTGAAGTGGATGGAGGTACAATTGACCAGATGTGGTGAGGGTTAGATCTGGGGGATAAGGGCGAGGGAGGTGACAAGAGTAAGTTTCAGGACTCTGGCTTTAGACACTGGGTTGACAATGAGACAGTAAACGCTGTGCTGGGGTGGGAATGTGGGGGGCATCCTGGGTTCAGCCTTGGACAGGTACAGTCCAAGGTGCCTTTAAGGCACCCAGTGGATACTTGCATCTGACGCTCGGAGGAGAGGGAGGGCCAGAGATATACTCGTGTGAGTCACCTGGGTGTCTGTGGGAATGGAGGTTAGGTGGCTGGATGTGGGTGGGGCTGAGGGAAAGACTAAAGTATGAGAAGAGAAGCAGGCTCAGGACTGGGTCTTGAATCCCCACAATGTACTGGAGGATGGGGTGAAGTCTTTGGGGGTGTGCAGGGGCAGGGAGACCAGTTTGGAGGCTGTGAGATAGGATGAATGAGTCAGCAGGGAAAAGGAGAGGAGAGGCCTTCATAACAAAGAATTGTCAGGCCTTGGTGACGGATTGAGTGTGGGGTCAGGGGGAGGAGGAGTCTGGCTTGAATCCCAGCTTTTGGCCCTGAGTCTGCTGCTTGAATGAGATCTGGGCTGGAGGTAGAACGGTTTGGAGTCATCAGCATGTAACTGGACAAGAATGATCAGGGGATGTGTGTGGAGTGAGAAGAGATCCAAGAATAGAACCCTGAGTGACATTCAGGAAGGTGAGAGGAATGGCCGGGTGGTAGGGGGGACACTGTGGAACTGGCGATGACGGCTGGTCGGCTACCAAAGTCTGTGCCGCCCTGGCTGCCCAGGTAGACTGGCTTCCCAGCTACCCTTGCAGTCAGGTGTGGCCATGTGACTTCATTCCCACCACTGGGGTGCTTGGGAGAAATGGTGGGGGCCCTTCTCCACCTCGGCTTTAAGACCCTAGGCATACCCTCTCTATCCTCTGTTTCCCCTTCCTGCGGCTGAAGCCCAGCAGGGCTGTCACCCAGCTCTGGTCTAGAATAACCAACAAAGCCCTAGGGGGCAGTGCAGCAACACCATGGAAAGAACCTGGGTCTGTGAATGACTGTGCAAGCAGAGTTCCCCACTGACTTGGAATGTTCACTGGGAACATGAGAAAGAACGAAGAAACCTTATATTCTTTAAGCCTCCACCTTTTTTGGATCACTTTGTTATAGGAGTTTGGCTTAACTATGACCTAGCCTAACTAAGCTAATATAGTTTAGCATAACCCAACTAATATAACTAATTAGTTTAACAAAAATTATTAGCCTAATTCGTACAATATAAAATTAAAATACAATATAATAAAAAATTAGCCTAACTAATATGATATAACTTATCCTAACTAATATGAGAACCAAGGGAGGAGAGTGTATCAAGAAAGGTAAAGAGTGGGAGCGGCCAGTTAGCTCAGGTGGTTAGAGCGTGGGCTCATAACACCAAGGTTGCCGGTTCGATCCCCACATGGGCCGTTGAGCTGCACCCTCCACAACTAGATTGAAAACAACTACTCGACTTGGAGCTGATGGGTCCTGGAGAAACACACTGTTCCCCAATTAAAAAATAAATAGATAAATAAATAAAAATTAAATTATATATACATAAAAAGAAAGGTAAAGAGGGGAACAATGTTGAATGTTGCACAAAGATCAAATAAAATAAGAGATGAAGAAGGTCCACTGGCCTTGGCAACTAGGAGGTCACTGGTGACTTTTAGGGACGTGGGGGGTGAAACAGGAGGTAAAGAAGTAGATACAGCAAACGCAGACATCTCTTTTGAGAAACTTGGATGTGAAGGAAAGAAATGAGGGAGAATCTAGAAGGGGACTCAGGATCAAGCATGATTACAGTTGAGTTGGGGGAGAATAAGGCGTTAAAGATCCTGAAAAAAAAAATGAGTGAGGGAGTGAGGCCTCTGTGGAGGGGCAGGGGCTGGGACCCAGGTGAACATGGAGGAAAATGTGTGTTCACAAACATGCCCCGACTCACGCATATGTGCCCACACGTATGCACGTGCAAGAGAGGCGAGCGGATGAGCGGGGAGACAGGCTGGCTGGTTGACAGCCATGGGAGCAGGGAGTAGGTGTACTTTCTGGAGAGCTTCCATATTCTCTGAGAAGGGGGACATTAGGTAAGGGGCACAGTGGGGCAGGGGAGAGAGTTGGGTAGAGGACTTAGGCGCTCCGATCAAGTGTGAGGTTGAGAGAAGGAATCTGCTAACAATACAGAGACAGTTGGACGCCAGGCATTGGTGGAGGCACCAAACCTCCTGGGTGTCAGGGCTTCTTCCAGCTGAGTTTAGCCTGGGGTCTAGGAGTGCAGCAGACGTGTGGGTGGGCCCAGGGCGGGGCTTCTTCCTATTGCAGGCAGGGTAAGCCAAGGACCAGGAGAGTGAGGGTATGAAGTGTGGGTCCAGGGTTGGACAGGAAGGAAGATGAAGCCAGGGGTGGGGGCAAGAATTCAGTAGAAACGTGAGAAATGTGAGCTGACTGGTGTGGAGGTGTTGGGGGAGGGCGCAGAGCAGCTGCAGTGGGAGACTGGAGGCAGGGGCCTGGAAGCAGGGGGTTGGTAAGTGGGGCTACCTGCCTCTCTGGTTTTGCTGGGACCCCAAGGCGACCCAGAATGAGAGCAGGACTTGGGTTGGGGAGGCATTCTGGGAGTCAAGCGCCAGAGTCTTTGAAATACGAAGGTTGTGGGCAGGGCAGATGGTGACATGAGCCTCCCCTCTGCCCCTAGCCTGCCCTCCGTCCCCACTTCTGCCCTGGGCTGAGTGACTTCCTGCAGCATAGGATGGGCTGTTGGGAGGCAGAGGTGGGGGAATCCCTCTACCTACCACATGGCCATCAACTGGCAGAATGAAAAATGACCTCTTACATTTATAAGTCCTTGATCTTGACCATTTACAAAGGCTTTCGTATTCCCTACCTGAGCAGTCAGGTATTTGTTTTAATCTCAGCTAAGAGGGATTAAGTAAGATGCTCAAGATCCCACATTTGGGGTTGCATTGCCCCACCTCCTGTCATCTTCACAGACCAAGGTCACCTGCCCTTAAGTTTGTTGCCATGAAAACACAAGGGAGGTATCCCCTCCGCTCTATTACTCCCATAGAGGTCTCAGGGAAATAAGTCACCAGCAGCTCTAATAGGTGGGCATGGTGGAGGGAGGAGGGGAGACTGGGGATCTGTTCCTGGGTTTGGGGTGATCCCTGGTTCCATGGATCAGGCAGCATGTGCCTCCTTTGGTGCTTTCCTGGCCTAGAGGGGACCTGGGAGCAGGAGCTGAATACAGAGTGGGGAGCTCCTGTAGAGAATTGTGTCTATGGCTCATGAGGGCCTGCATGTCTGTCCACATGTATCCGTGGGTCCTATGAACAAGGGAGCCCTGTGTGTGTGTGTCTGTGAGTGGGTCCTTGGCATGTTCCTGAGTCAGGGAGGTGTTTCTGAATGAGTGTGCTTGGAATTGCATGCCATTAAGTTCCTGCATCAGGCTATCCTGAGTGCATTGAATGTGCATCTCTTGGCTACACACAGCTCTGTGTCTAGGACCCTGTAAGGACGTGTCCCCTCTGCATTGAGGCAGAAACTAGGTCAGCATACGGGAGGCAGTGGCATATCGATCTCCAGCAGTAATAGGCTGAATGGGGAGAGGTGGCAGGGGCAGAGGAGGGGAAGGGACAGGAATAGGTACTGTCGAACCTGGGAACCCCCTAGCTTTTTCCTGATACCTGCCTTGGGAGAAGGGAGCACAGAAGGGAGTGGGAAGAGGGGAGAACCTTATCATTCCAGGACCAGGAATGGGGGGTGAGGGAGGCAGACATAGAGGTGGAGATGTTGGGGTGTCCTGGCCTAGAGCTAGTGGGGTGGAGGCCAGACATTGCATGGGACAGCCATTTGGGCCTTGGTCAAGAAAAATATATTTTTCCCTTCTTCAAAAGGATGGTGTCCCTCCTACCTGATTCTACCAGATCTGCTTTAGCAAGATCCCATAGCAATACCCCTCCCTCCATCCCTTCCTCTCCTATCTTCACCTGGGCTTAAAGAGAAGCTGCTGGTAGACCTTGAAAAGCCTCTCACCTGGGTGGGGAAGAGGACTGAGGGATATCTGATCAGATGCAGGAGAGAAGGCTAGATTTAGTTAAGAAAAAGATGGAGAACATCTCTCTCCAGACACTGATGGGTCTTTGCCAGGGACCTTGGGAGGGAGAGCCTTCATTGTTTTTTTCTTTCCCCTGGGGAAGGACACGACCGGGTCAGGGCATGCTGCCCAGGGACCTGACTGCATGGAAAGGGACTCCCATCCCAGGGAGTGAGAATTCTTACTCTTGTGGGCCCTGAGTGCCCCAACCAGGGAGATGCTTGTTTGTTTCCCCAGGGCTGGACACCCCTCCACCCGGGGTCCCTAAGCCCTAATCCCATACGTCCCTCATGTATAATGGGAGCAGGGAGTCTGAATACCAGGGCCCTGGATAGGGCAGTGGGCTCTCCCCAGTGCCAGGCCTCCCTGTGCCACGGCCCACGCCGCTCTGCCTCCGGCTTCCCACTTCCTCCTCCATCTGAGCTGTTGCAGCAGCAGCAGCAGCAGCAACAGCAGCACCTTCTCTCTCAACACCTTCCAACCTGAGTCCCAGCCAAGTACCACTCAGCCCACAGCAAACAGCCCCAGAGCTGGCGTGCATCTAGGCTCCTGCCCACCCCTGTGCAGCCCTCTGGCCCCTCCCTTCCTGTCTTCTGCATCCTGGAGAGTCCATGGAGAGCTCCTGCTATGTCTGGGCCCATGCTGCAGGCCCTCTTCAGGTCAGGGGCTTTGTATTGGGTACCACCTCAGTCTAAGCCCTGTGAGCTCCATGTCACCCTGGGCTAAAGTAGGTATCATTTTAGTCCTTTGTGGGTTCCAAGTCAGTCCAGCCCCTGTGGCCACTGCGGGCTCTCTCTCATCCTGGGTCAAAGTGGGCTCTATTTTGATTGTGGGCTCCAATGAAGCTCTGAAGCAATGTGGGCCCCATATTAGTTCAAGCCCCCCCCTGCCCCAACCTCTGGCCTCCATGCCACTTCAGGCCCTGTGAGCTCAAATAGGTCTGGAGCCCTGTGGGTTCTTCAGTGTGGGCTGCTGTGAGAGCCCTGATACTCTGGGCTGGGAATTCCACGTCAGCTTGGGCCATATGGTTCTAATTCCGCTGGACACCACTGACAGATGCCATCTTCACCAGCACCCTGGGCCCCTTGAGACTCCTATGGGTTCCATCCCCACCTGAGCCAAAGTGAGCTCCATGTGGTTCTAATTCTTTGTAGACCATGGCTGCTGGTTTAGGGTCGGTGGGCCAGCAGTGCTGGCATCACGGGAGACTTGCTACAAATGCATAATCTCAGGCCCCACCCAGACCTCCTGAATCAAAACCTGTATCATTAACAAGACCCTGTGACTCATATGCACATTAAAGTTTGAACAGCACCCTTGTCAACTTCATGACAATCTGGATCAAGACAGAACCACACTGAGCCAGTGCCATGTGAGCTCCATGACTGGTGCCAATGTGCATGCCTATTAAAGAGCTCCCAGTGCCCCGGGGAAGTTGAGGCATTGTGAGTTGTCCCTGTGACTCCCCAGGTCTCTGCCTTCTTGTCTCTCACCTTTCTCTTCTTTCTCTTTGAGGCCTTATGTCTAACTAAGTTTAACTAACTTCCTTCTCCAAAACCAAATGCCCAGTCCCCTGTCCTGAGCTTCTGACCCTCTCTACCCAGAATCCAAGCACAAAGGGCTTTTGTCATCCCCCACTCTGTGCTTGGCTTTGGGGATCCTCCTGACCCTCCCTCCCCCCCAGCCTCCTACTGACCTCAGGCCACCCCAGCTGGAGGCTGCTGTGGTAGTTTTCCATCCCTGCTGTTCTCTGCCTTATACACACATTGCACAGATAGATCCAAAGTCTATATCTATATATACTTCTCAACCCCCGCCCCCGGACTGCATACGTCTCCTTTGCCAGGCTGTGGTCGTGCAGTCTGTCGCTTGTTAAGGCACTGTCTCAGATTTGCATGTTTAATATTTTATCCAGGAAGCGTTCCTGGCTGGGGCTCCGGGAGGTGGTGTGAAGCTGACAGAATGTCAGGCACCGGAATGGTTGCTCACGGGTGGTGACGGTAGGACTGGAAAACGGTGACGCCAGTTCCTGGCTGCTTGTCTGGCTTTAGCGTTGGGGTGGGGTTGGGGAGAACTTATCAGAGATCAGCACCCCCAGCCTGAACAGAGGGCCTCCCTTCCTTGGGGCACACAGCCATGGGAAGGGTGAATTCTGATTTGAACTTGCTTTTCAGGCTCAGCGGCATCTCCAGGTCTTGGTTATTTCAGTGTCTAGGGATTTTCCAGTGGGAAGAAGCCCTTTGGCTCCATGGGGAAGTGGCAAGTCACCCCAGAACCAGGGCAAACCATGAAGGAGGACAGAGTGGAAGGGAGGAGATGGGCAGGAGAACAGTGATTCTGGCCTGGCTGGTGCCGTGTGACCTTGGGATGTCATTGAGCTCTCAGGGTTCCTGTGAGTGGCAGGGGAGGATCATTAGCATCTTTCCTTCCTGCCTGGCATGATAGAGACCTGAGTTAGTGGCTTCAGTACAGAGTATTGAAGGCAATCTCTTCTGTTCCCAGATATTTGTTAAGAACTTAGTGGGCAGGAGGGGGAAAGGAGAGAGAAAGATGAGGCTCTGGCCCAAGGGCAGATGGAAAAATCTGAAGATGGAAGTGGGGGAAGGGAGCGCAGACAGACACAGGCCTTTCATTCTGACCCTTGGGAGGCATGAAATGCTTGAATGTGCCTGTGTTCAGAAGGTTCAGTGGGGCCTGGAGGTCGGGGGTGCAGTGGGGGGAGGCGGCAAGGACAAGGGAGAGCCTGCCTCCTCAAGCCCCTCTGGAACAAGACCCCCACACATTCTGTTGCAGTCTGGCAAGGCTCCGACAGAAAGGGCTTCTTAGAGATGGCAGACCCTGCTCCCCACTCCTTGCTAAGTTTTGGGGCCTTGTGGTTTATCTGTGTAGGACTCAGCCCCAACTGGAGGCAGGGGTCAGGAAAGGATGTGGGGGATAACTCAGCCAGCAACAGGGAAACCCTCCTGCTCCACAGTTGGTCCCAACTGCTCCTCTCCCAGGTGCCAATTTGGGGAGTTCTTCCTGGTGTCTTGCCTTAGTTCTTTCTGCTTTCCCTTCAGTGCAATTACTCTCTTCTGCTATCTGGGTGGATGAGGGGTCCTCATGTTCTGCAGTATACTGTGACTTCCAGCCAGGAAGAGGCCTCATGGTCTGATATGAAGCCTTGAGGCCTGGTCTGCCTCTGCAGTCCATTCCTTTTCCCACATACAGAGAGGGCTTGGTCTCTATGTAAAGCGACACGCTCCCTTGAGCATCCCCGTCATCCAACCAGTTGTAAGGAGCTGGGAGGAAGCTTAAAGGGCCTCCAGACAGTCAAGATTGACACCACCAACCTGCGCATCAAAG
The DNA here is from genome assembly GCF_001890085.2 of Hipposideros armiger. Taxonomy (NCBI): domain Eukaryota; kingdom Metazoa; phylum Chordata; class Mammalia; order Chiroptera; family Hipposideridae; genus Hipposideros; species Hipposideros armiger. Next base: position 3,758,884 of record NW_017731390.1, on the reverse strand, counting down.
CACAGACATTTTAGGTGTTGGGGAGCCCTCTGCTCCTCACAATGCCTCCCATCTCAGTCAGTGGTTTACAAATGTCTTTTACCCTGAGGATTTTTTGTCCAAAGGATATTACACAGAAGTAGAGAGAAACAAACCTGAGAAAAGCCCAGCTGCTGCGGTGGAGGCCACGGAGACATGCCTGCTTTCCTTCCCCTGCCTCTTGGAAGCCCATCCTGCCCCTCCTGCAACCTGCCCCCCTTAGGGGTTTCTGAGAGGCTCCACAAGATTCCCAGTGCTTGGCAGAGCACAGTGAGAAAGACACTGATCTGCAAAATCTAGTTTCTTAATTCCTGGAAGCTGTCAATCAAAGGGAATGGGCTCAGGCAGAGAGAGGAGCATGAATGACAGCCCCGCAGGTGACAACTCCATGACAAGGGAAGAAGAGGTAGAATGATGCTAAAGAACAGACACGTACACCTGAAGGGCTTGATGCTGGGGCCATTTGGTTTGGGGGTGACCTTGATTGAGCCTCAAGAATCTCTGGGGACCAAAGTGAGTAATGGCACATTTCAGAGTGGAGGCCTGGGGCGTCAAGGGAGGGCCATACTCGGTGGAAAGAAATTAGGTGAGGAAGGCTGCTCTCCATAATAGCTAAAATTAAAAAATATGGAACATGGGTCCTTGAAGGTGAGCCCTGAGCTCACTGAATGTGTTGACTCACCCAAGGAGCTTATAGCCTTAGGGTGTTGAGCACTGGTTCTCAGCTGGGGTGACTTTGGTCCCCTCGCTCCCACCCTAGGGAACATTTGGCAATGTCTGGGGACATTTTTGGTTGTCACAATTAGGGAGGGGGTGTACTACTGGCCTCTAATGAATAAAGACCAGGGCTGCTGCTGAACATCTTACAGTGAACAGGACAGTCCCCCTCAGCAAAGAATGGCCCAGCACAAAATGTCAATAGTACTGAGGCTGAGAAACCTCGGTCTAGACGCTAGATGATACCAGAGTCTTTAGTGTATCTATTTATTTCCTCTACTAGAATGTGTTCCCAGAGATTAGAAATAATGAGCCTTCTACTTGTCTACTTCAGCTGTCTCTGAACCTTACTCCAAATTACAAGTATTTGTCAGACAAATGAGTGAATAAACGACTCACCTGGATATGATTGGCAGTACTCTCCTTCCTGTCCAGAGCCCGGTTTGCCTTGCGGGGAGGCACGTGCTACTTCTCCTGCTTAGTCAATAGACCCTGCAAGGGATCCTGACCCCAAGCAACCCTGGGAGAAAGCTAAGGAGGGCTCACCCAAAAGTGCCTGAGCTGTTGATGCAAAAAGAACAGATGCTCATTCACAAAGCAATTTGCATATCATTTGCATGCTGCTTTGAATATAATTTGCATGCTGCTCTTTTGAAATCGAAGACACAGATTCCCCCTCCCCTGCTTTTTCCACTTCTGCCCCTCCCCTCTATTTTTTGCTCACTCTCTGGTGAACATCCACCTGTTGGGCCCACATTCGCTTAGGTTCCCCAAGGCCTACAAAAAATTTAAGGAGGGCGGCTGGTTAGCTCAGCTGGTTAGAGCTCAGTGCTCATAACACCAAGGTTGCCAGTTCGATTCCCACATAGGCCGCTGAGATGTGCCCTCCACAACTAGATTGAAACAACTACTGGATTTGGAACTGATGGGTCCTGGAAAAACACACTGTTCCCCAATAAACAACAAAACAAAACAAAAACTAAAACAAAAAACTTAAGGAAACCCATTCATGATGAGATGCAAAGAGAAGGCAGGTATTCTTCTCATCCCTTGTGATTAAGATCAATGCTTTTGGTGTCTCAAAGGCTTGAATTTCAACATGGTGGCCTCTGCCATTCCAGAAACTGCATGCCCTTGAGCACGTTCTTTAATGTCTCTGTCCCTCAATCCCTTCATCTGTGAAATGGGGGTAATGATGTTTACCTCATGGAGTTACTGTGATGACTCAACAAGAGAATCTATTAAAGTGCCAGGCAATTGGTAGGTGCTCAAGAAATGATAACTATGTGCTTACTATTATGCCTGGTTTCTTTGAAGTAGCTGTCACCAGGGTGGAACTGCTCCTCTGAACTTCTTGCTCTGCTCCAGTCCCTTAGCTCATCTCTCTTTCCTTCTTGAAACTCTCTCTTCTCTTGGCTTTGAGTTGCCACTGTTTTCTGGATTTCCTCCCACTTTGCTGGCCAGTCGTTCTTAGTTTGATTCCTTCTCTGTCCTACCTCTAGAGTTTTAAGGGGCCCCAGGGCTTGGTACCAGGACACTTCATCTTTTTTCCTTGGGTGTTCATGGCTTCCACCACTGGCCCCATGCCAGGGACTCTCTATTATTTCTCCGGCCTGCAGACTTATAATATTTACCTGATATCTCCACTTGGATGTCTAAAAGGCATATCAAAATCAACACTGTGATTTCTAATGCTTTTCTCCTCCCAGATTTCCCTACTTCAGTAAACGGTACCATCATTTATCCAGTTGCTCAAGCCTAAAAACCCAGAATAAGTTTTTAATTCCTCTCTCCCTCACCCCCTGTATTAGTTATCTATTGCTGCATAACATATTATGCCTAAAACTTAGTGTCTTAAAATAATAAGCATTAATTATCTCACGAATGCATGCTTTTGGGGTCAGGATGCCAGAAGTGACTTCGCTGTCCTCAGGCTCTCTCATTAGGTTGCAGTCAAGATGTCAGTGAGGATGCATTCATTTAAAAGGCTCGTCTGGCCTAGAGGATCTGCTTCCAAGGGGCCTCATTCACATGCCTGTTAAGTTAGTGCTGATGATTGGCAGGAAGCCTAAATTTCTTGCCATGTGGACATCGTAGAGCTCTTGAGTGTCTTTATAACATGGCAGTTGGCTTCCCCCGGAGTGAGTGATCTAAGAGAAAGAGAGAGCCAAGAGGAAGCTGCAATGCCTTTTCTGATCTTGTGTTGAAAGTCACACACTGTTACCTCTGCCACATCCTATTCATTAGAAATGAGTCCCTAAGTCCAGCCTGTATTCACAGGGAGGAGAATTAAGTTCCATGTCTTGAAGGGAGAAATAGCAAAGAATTTGTGGATACACTTAAAAACCATTGCCTAAATATGGCTTGAATTATTACCTTTTTCTCTTCATTTCCACTGCCACCATCCCAGTCCTAGTCACCTTCATTGCTCACCTCTGCTATGGCAGTGGCCTCTGGACCGACTGTCTTGGTTTTACTCTTGCTCCTCTTCAATCCACTCTCCACAAAGCAGCCAGGATGGCCATGGGTCAATGTAAGTCAGATGCAGGGGCTTCTAGTTAATGGCGATGAATTGCATCTCCTTTCTCTTTTAAGATCCCACTAAAATGGTAGTAAAGAAAGAAGGAAGGCATAAATCAATGAGGACAGAGAAAATGTTGTCTTTGCAGAGAAAGGATTTCAGCAATGTTTTGAAAGGTCGGAGGTGGATCAGGGAAGAGCCATAGACTTGGCGATCTGGACAGACATAAGGAGGAGAAAGGGATGTGGAGGCACCACACTGGACAGAGGGACAGAGGTAAGGCATGGGGTGGAAGAATAGTTGACCCCTCCACCACTGCCCTGCACAGAAAGTCAGAAACAAGGTTGCTACCTCTAGGCAGAAGACCAGAAGTTTCTTATCTAGAGAAACTGAAAGGCTCCAAAGAAAAATTCCATATACTAACTTTTGGAAGGTTTCCAACGAAACAGCTGGCTCTTTGTCCAATCACTGAAAAGCAAAATCCAGTAAAAAGCTTCACTCGTGCTTATGGAACTTCCAGTCTGCTTTTTCATGCTCTCCCCTTAAATACAAATGGCTGAACAAGGATCACCTGACAAATGAAGAAAACTCCTGTGTCAGTTTGGGTCCTCTGGGAAACAGACACCAAATGGAGTTAGAAGTGCATGAGATTTATTGGGGGTGACACTTGTGAAGAGTAAAGAACCTTTTTTGTGTATGTACCTAGGAATGCAATTATTAGATCATAAGGTAGGCTATGTTTATCCTTCATAGAAGCTGACAAAGAGTTTTCCAGAGTGACTATACCAATTTACACTCCCATCACAAATGTTCAGTTTTATAAATTTTAGCCATACTTGTAGATGTGCATTGGTATCTCATGTGGTTGTAATTTGCATTTTCCTATTTTTAAAAATTGGATGCCTCGGGCCGGCCGAGTGGCGCGATGGTTAAGAACTCGCTTGGGATGCCAGAGGGCCCCGGTTCGGATCCCACATGTGAGGGCCAGTGACACTGTCCTCTGCAGCTAGGATGCTGGACAGCAGCTCAACCTGGAGCTGGGCTGCCGTGGGTCACTGGCGACGGCGTGGGCTGCAGCCCCTGTGGCAGTGGGTTGCCATGGGCTACCGTCTGTAGCCAGCAGCCAGCGTGAGCGGCCAGCAGCCGCAGTGAGCGGCCGTCCAGAAGCCGGCGACTGATCTGCCTC
>NW_017731390.1:3735100-3749877 GCF_001890085.2 Hipposideros armiger | reverse complement strand
TCATAAAATGAGTTAGGAAATGTTCTTTTTCTCTCTATTCTTTGAGTTTGTGTAAGATGGTATTATTTCTTCCTTAGCCGTTTGGAAGAATTCCCCAGTGAAGCCATCTGGGCCTGGAGTTTTCTCTGTGGGAAGATTTTAAATTAAGGCTTCAATTTCTTTAACAGCTATAGGTCTATTGTGGTCTCAAAAAATCAGAATATTTTTGTGATATTTTTGGATATTACTGTGACATTTTTGGTAAGTTGTGTTTTTTAAATGAATTGCCCATGTTGTCTAAATTTTCAAATGCTGACATAAAGTTGTTTGCAATATCCTCTTATTATCTTTTTAACATCTGTAGGATCTGTAGTAATGTTTCCATTTTTATTCCTACTATTAGTTATTTGTTCATTCTTTTTCTTGCTATTTTTTAAAAATAGATTTTAATGTTCTTTCCAAAGAACCAATTTTTGGCTTTGTTGACTTTATTGAATGTTTTCTGTTGAATGTTTATGGATTTTTACTCTCGTCTTTAATGTTTCCCTCCTTCGATTTTTTTTTTAAGATTTTTATTGGGGTATTGGGGGGAAGGGAACAGTGCTGGGGAATTGGGGGAAGGGGAACAGACAAGTTGCTGTCGTTTTGGTCTTCAGTCTAGTTGTGGAGGACNAAAACGACAGCAACTTGTCTGTTCCCCTTCCCCCAATTCCCCAGCACTGTTCCCATCCCCCAATTCCCCAATAAAAATCTTAAAAAAAAAAAATTGGATGCCTTGACTATTTCTTATTAATGAATAGGAGTTGTTTATGTATTCTAGGGTTTGCTTTTTCAACTTTCTGGCATCTTTTGATGTGCAGAGGTTTTTAATTTTAATGAGTCAAATATATCAGTCTTTTACATTGTGTTTATTGCTTATTGTGTCCAGATTAAAAAATATTTGTCTATCCCAAGGTCATGAAAATATCCTTTTATGACTTTTCCTAGAAGCTATGTTTTTATTTTTCACATTTACGTAAGTCTATGATCCATCTCAAATTAATTTGGGAGTATGTTTGAAATAGGAGCCAAGATTCTATTTTCTCTATGTGGATATCTAATCATTCTAGCATCATTTATTGAAAAGTACCATCATTTCCCCCACTGAATTGTAGCTGTATCTTTGTTGTAAATTAGGTGATGGTATATGTGTAGATCTGTTTTTTTTGGACTCTTTTTAAATTATTTTTTTGCCTATTCTTGTATTAATCTCTTGCTGTAGCTTTACCTATGTACATGTGTGTAGCTTTTATAAAAAGTCTTGCTAGCTGGTAGTGTAAACCTTTCTGCTTTGTTCTTCTTCAAGATTGTCTTGGATAATCTAGTTCTTTATCTTGATCTGGATATTAATCTTGTATCCAGAGACCTTACTCCTTTTACTTATTAATTTTAATTGTTTATCTGCAGATTCTATTGAATTTTCTACATACAAAATCATGTCATCTTCAAATAATTAGTTCTGCTTTTTCCATTCCAATCTTCCTATTCTTTTCCCGCCTAATTGTAGTGGCTAAAACCAATGTATTGTGGGCTTTCTTGTCACGTTCTCAAACTAAGAGGAGAGCATTCAATATTTTATCATTAAGCATGAGGCTAACTGTAATTTTTTTAACTAAACAATTGTTCTAATTCCTTAAAACATCCAGTTTAGAGATAATCGATATGCTATTTATACACAATTACATTTTTATTGAGGTCTAATTTATAATGAAATGCACGGATTTTCAAATATACAGCTCTGACAAAAATATACTCCCATATAACTACTACCTCCAATTCAAATATAGAACATTTTCATCACCCCAGTAACTTCCCACATGCTTCTTTCCAGTTAATCCCCAGAGGAAACCACTAAACATAGATTAAAATTTGCCTATTCTAGAACTTTATATAAATGGAATCGTTTGATATGTAGTCTTTTGTGTCTTGTTTTTTGTAGCAATCATAATCATTTTGAGATTTATCACATTCTTGCATGCATCAGTAGTTTCTTTTTAATGGTGAATAGTTTTCCATTGTATGACTATATCACAATTTATTTATTCACCCACTTGTTCATGGGCATTTGGGTTGTTTCCAGTTTGAGGCTATTATGAATACAGGTGCCATGCATATTCTTGTACAAGTCTTTGTGTGGACACATGTTTTCATTCCTCTTGGGTAAGACCTAGGAGTGCTGGGTCACAGGATAGGTGTATGTTGAATTGCCAAACTATTTCCAAAGTGGTTATACTGTTTTACACATAGGAGACTTTTCTGGTTGTCCACGTCGTCCCAGTATGTGGTTTTTTCAGACTTTAATGTTAATCATTCTGATGCACACCCTGTTGTGGTTTTAGTTTGAATTTCACTGATGACTAATGATGTTGAGCATCTTTTTATTTACTTACTAACCATTCCAGTATCTTTTGTGAAGTGTCTCTTCAAGTCTTTTGCCTATTTAAGAAGTTAGATTGTTTGTCTTTCTATTATTAATTATGGAAGTTATTTACTTATTCTGTATATAAATTCTATATCAGATCTATGTATTATAATTATTATCTGTCACTCAGTGGCTTGCTTTTTCATTTCATAAGAATATCGCTCAATGAACAGACATTTTTACTTTTAATAATACCCACTTTATCATTGTTTTCTTTTTCTGGTTAGTACTTTTTGTCCTAAGAAATTTTGCCTACCCCAAGGTTGCAAAGATATTCTCCTATATGTTTCCTTCTAGAAGCTTTATAGCTTTAGCTTTTTACATTTGCATTTATGATCTATCTCAAATTAGATAGATCATATCTATCTAATGGTGTGAGGTGAAGGTTGGGGTTCATCCATTGTTCTAGCACCAAAACTTTCATTTCTCCATTGACATACCTTAATGCCTTTGTCAAAATTGACATTATATATGTGGGTTTGTTTATGAACATGCCGTTCCATTGATCTATTTGTCTATCCTAACCAATACTACACTATCTTGATTACTATAGCTTGGTAGTAAGTCTTAATATCTGATAGTTTTCCAAGTTTGTGCTTTTTCAAGATTGTTTTGGCTATCTTAGATTCTTTGCATTTTCATATAAATGATAGAATCAGCCTGTTAATTTTCTATTTTTAAAAACCTGCTGAGATTTTCATTGTGATGACATTGAATCTATACATCAACATAGGGACTCATGACATCTTTTTTTTTTTTAAGATTTTTTTTTTATTGGAGAATTGGGGGATGGGAACAGCGCTGGGGAATTGGGGGAAGGGGAACAGACAACTGGCTGTCCTTTTGTTCTTCAGTCTAGTTGTGGAGGACATTGTTTCACTGGCCCAAGTTGGCACCATCATTGTGCTCTTCCCGGGCAAGGCAGATCAGTCACCGGCTTCTGGATGGCCGCTCACGCTGGCTGCAGGTTACCTACAGTAGTCCATGGCAACCCACTGCCACAGGGGCTGCAGCCTACGCCGTCGCCAGTGACTCATGGCAACCCAGCTCCAGGTTGAGTTGTTGTTCAGCATCTTAGCTGTGGAGGGCAGTGTCACTGGCCCTCATATGTGGGATCCGAACCGGGGCCCTCTGGCGTCCGAAGCCAGCCCTTAACCATCGTGCCACTCGGCGGGCTCGGGACTCATGACATCTTAATGCTTTGTCTCCCATGCTATGAAGGGGATCTCTCTATTTATTTAAGTTGTCTTTTATTTCTCTAAGCAATGTTTTGTATTTTTGGTAAAGCAGTCTTGCACATTTTCCATAAAATTTGTTCACTAATATTTCATGCTTTTTTTACATTATTGTCAATGGTATAAAATTTTTAATTTTTCAATTATTTGTTGCTAGTATATAGAAAGACAATTGATTTTTTATGTTACCAATGTTGTTGCTGAGTTCACTCATTAGGTCTAATGGTTTTTGTAAATTCCTTAGAATTTTGTAGGTACACAATCATGTTATATACAAATGCAGATTTACGTCTTCCTTTCCAATCTTTATGCCTTTGTTTCCTTTCTTTATTGAGCTAGCTAGGATAATGTTGAATAGAATATATGAAAGTAAACATCCTAATTTGTTCCCAATACAGGGGGAAAGCCCTCAGTGTTGCTCTATTAAGTATGATGTCAATGACTGTAGGGTTTTTTGAGGCATCTTTTATTAAATTGAGGAAATTTCCTTTTATTTTAATTTTCTGAGAGTTTTAAAAATCATGAATGGGTATTAAGTTTTGTCAAATGCTTTCTTTGCATCTATTAAATGGTCAGGTAGTTTATTGACTTCATTTTGTTAATTTGATTAATTGCATTGGTTAACTTTGAAATGTTAAACCAATCTTTATTGTTGGACAAAACTGTATTTGGTCATTATTCTGAATTACCTTTCAAGAAAAATTACTAAATTTGATTTAATATTTTTGTGTAGGATTTTGCATTTATGTTCATGAGAGATATTGGCCATAATGTTTCTTTCTTGTGATATCCTTGTCAGGTTTTGGTATCAAGGTTATTCAAGTCTCATAAAATGAGTTAGGAAATGTTCTTTTTCTCTCTATTCATAAAATGAGTTAGGAAATGTTCTTTTTCTCTCTATTCTCTCTAAGTCTCATAAAATGAGTTAGGAAATGTTCTTTTTCTCTCTATTCTTTGAGTTTGTGTAAGATGGTATTATTTCTTCCTTAGCCGTTTGGAAGAATTCCCCAGTGAAGCCATCTGGGCCTGGAGTTTTCTCTGTGGGAAGATTTTAAATTAAGGCTTCAATTTCTTTAACAGCTATAGGTCTATTGTGGTCTCAAAAAATCAGAATATTTTTGTGATATTTTTGGATATTACTGTGACATTTTTGGTAAGTTGTGTTTTTTAAATGAATTGCCCATGTTGTCTAAATTTTCAAATGCTGACATAAAGTTGTTTGCAATATCCTCTTATTATCTTTTTAACATCTGTAGGATCTGTAGTAATGTTTCCATTTTTATTCCTACTATTAGTTATTTGTTCATTCTTTTTCTTGCTATTTTTTAAAAATAGATTTTAATGTTCTTTCCAAAGAACCAATTTTTGGCTTTGTTGACTTTATTGAATGTTTTCTGTTGAATGTTTATGGATTTTTACTCTCGTCTTTAATGTTTCCCTCCTTCGATTTTTTTTTTAAGATTTTTATTGGGGTATTGGGGGGAAGGGAACAGTGCTGGGGAATTGGGGGAAGGGGAACAGACAAGTTGCTGTCGTTTTGTTCTTCAGTCTAGTTGTGGAGGACGTTGCTTCACTGGCCCAAGTTGGCACCATCATTGCGCTCTTCCCGGGTGAGGCAGATCAGTCACCAGCTTCTGGACGGCCGCTCACTGCGGCTGCTGGCTACACACAGTAGCCCATGGCAACCCGCTGCCACAGGGGCTGCAGCCTACGCCGCCTCCAGCGACTCAAGGCAACCCAGCTCCAGGTTGAGCTGTTGTTCAGCATCTTAGCTGTGGAGGGCAGTGTCACTGGCCCTCATATGTGGGATCCGAACCGGGTCCTCTGGCGTCCCAAGCCAGTTCTTAACCATCGCGCCACTCGGCCGGCCCTCTTTTTATTTTTTAAAGCTTCTTTAAATGAATGCCTAACATTGATTTGTATCCATTTTTCTTTCTAATATACGAATGTATGTCTATAAATTTCTCTTTAAGCATGGTTTTAGCGGTATCCCATTAATACAGTTCAAAATATTTTATAGTTTTCATTGTGGTTTTTTCTTTGGCCCCATGGATTATTTAGAGGCTTATTACTTAATTTCTAAACATTTGGAGGATTTTTTAGTTATCTTTTAGTTGCTGATTTCTAACTCAACTTCACTGAGTCCAGAAAACACACTATGCATGATTTTAATAATTTAAATTGAAATTTGTTAAGACTTGCTTTATGGCCCAGCATATGGTCAATTTTGTTAAGTGTCAAAATTGATACTTGAGAAAAACGTGCCTTCTGTAGTTGTTGGTTTCCTCCTGGTTTTTTATAGTATTCTATAATTGTCAGTTAGGGAAATTTGTTAATTATGTTGTTCAACTCTCCTATTCCTCTACTGATATTTTAAAATCTACTTGTTCTAACAGTTACTGAGAGAGATGTGTTAAAAATATCCAACTGTGATTGGAGCTTTGTCTATTTTTCCTTTAACTCTGTCAGTTTTTGCTTTATATATTTTGAAGTTATATTATTAGATGCATATAAATTTAGAATTGTTATGCCTTCCTGTTGGATTAACCCTTTTATCATCATGAAATGTCCCTCTTTGTATTTAGTAATCTTCTTGCCATAAAGTTTATTTTGTCTAATATAACTATACCAATTTTATTTTGGTTAGTGCTTGCATTGTATCTTTTTCATCCTTTAATTTTAATTTTTCTGTGTTTTGCTACAATATTTAAGATGTATCTCTTGTAAACAGCATATAATTGGATTATTTACTATAGGCTGACATTTTTCTCTTTTAATTGGAGTATTTAGACCACTTCCATTTCATGTAAATACTAATATAGTTGGGTTTAAATCTACTATATTCTATTTGTTTCCTGTTTGTTCTAGTATTCTTAATGGCAAAGGTCTCTGATCACAGTGTGAGGATTTGCTTGAAGGAACACTTGCATAGAAACAGGGAGATCAGTTAAGAAATTGTAGCCGTTGTCCAAGTAAGTAAAAATAGAGCTTGGATTAAATTTGTGGCAATGAGGATAGAAAGATGGGGACAAATTAGATATTTAGGAGTTAAGAAAAACAGAACTTATTGATTGGATTTAGAATGCAGGGTGAAGGAGAGTGAAGAAAGACCTCAGATTTCTAGATTAAGCAGCTTGGTGAATTGTTATTACCATTTATTTAAGAAATCCAAGAGGAGAAACAGGATTAAGGGAAAAGATAATGAGATTAGTTTTAGACTAGTTTACAGCCCAGTGGAGGGAGACCTGGTAAGCAATTGACTGTATAGGACTGGAGCTCATCTCTGATCTGGGGATGCTAATTTGGGAACTGCTAGAATATGTGTGGTAATTAAAGCCATAGGAATGTTAGGGAGTGAGAAGAGAAGCAGGCCTAGAACAAAAAAAAAAAAAACCCTGAGGAACATTTAATAGTTGGTTTGAGCTAAGGAGATTGAGAAGAAGTGGTCAAAGAAGTACTAAGAGGAAAACCAAGAACATACAGTGTTCTAGAAGCCGGGAGGAGAGTAAGTTTTAAGAAGGGGGAAATGGGTAACTTGTATGTTGCTGAGAGGTCAAATTCAATAAGGACTAAAACAGTTATGCCACAGCTTTAAAAAGAGAAGCTTGAATGGTGTTTGGGGGAGGGGAGGTGTGGTACCAGGTTGGAGTAAGTTGTGGAGTGGGAGGTGAGGAAAGAAGACAAATTTCCACCACTATACCAGTCAGGATGGGCTAGGTTTTGCTATGGCAATAAACCACCCTCAAATCACAGTGAGTTCAAGAAGGACTGGCAGACTTCCTATTAAGGGTCAGCTAGTAAAAATTTTAGGCTTTGAAGGCTGCAACTATTGTCACAACTACAACTGGGCCACTATAGTACAGAAGTAGCCAGAGACAACATGTGAATAAAAGGATGTGGCTATATGTTCCAACAAAACTATATTTACAAAAACAGGCAGCAGGTTTGATTTGGCCTGTGGCCTGTAGTTTGCTGACCCCTGGGTTAAAGCAACTCTGGGGGTCACTGAAATGTACCGCTCAGATTTCCTTCAAGGAAACCTGCCACGTGGAGCATAGTTGATGGACAGCCCCAGCTGCCGCCCCTATGAATCCGTCATTGTGTTTGTATCCAGGTCATGTTTCCCCTGGGCTGCTCCCATGACTTGAACATGGCAGCGGTACTAGTGCTGGCTCATTCCGGTGGGACTTTGGACTCTTCTAATGGACAATTTTGGCTGGGGGACTATTTCCATCAGTCTACCTGAATGCTTCTTAGAGCTGCTCTGTAGTCTGAGAAGGAAAAAGTGTTTTGACACTGCTTCTAGGCTATTTGTTCCATTGATCTGTTTGCCTATTCATTTACTTGGTCATTCTATAAATGTTTGTGAAGCACCTACTATGTGTGAAGACAAATCCTGTTCTTACTGTAATACCAACTGTTTTATGGTAAATTTGGATTAGTGGTAATACAAGCAATTCCCACCCAGCCCATTTTTATTTTTAAAACATTTTTTTTTCATTTGGTACTCATTTACTCTTCCAGGTGAATTTTAGAATTACCTTTTCTAGTTTCAGTTAAAGAATTCCACTGGAATTTTAAACTGCAGTTGCATTGGATTTATGGAGTAATTTGGAGAGAATTAACAGCTTTACCAAAGTATATTATTTCATTATGGGAAAATGGTATACATTTTTCCATTTATTCAGTTCTTCTTATATATTGCCGGTAAAATTTATTCCTATATATTCCATAACTTTAATTGCTATTATGAATTAACTCATTTTTTTCTAACATTTTAAAATTGTTTTTTGCTCAAGACTGCGAGCTCTGAGAAGCAGCGGTTCGATGCCTGGCCCGAGCTGAGCTGCCGCTGAGCTGCCAACAGGTGGCAGGATGGCTCAGCTAAAAAATAATAATAATAACAAATAAATAAATAAATAAATTATTTTTTGCTGGTAAAAAAGAAGGCTATTGATTTATCTATATTTTTCTTTTACCTGGCCATTTTACTGAACTTGCTGATGAGATGTGCAAGACTCCCATTGAATCTTCGACTTTTCTAATAATCTGCCTGTTGTGATGATTTTGCTCTTTTTTCCAAAATCTATGTCTCATTTCTTTTTTCAGATTAACTCTTGTTTCATTTGATAGTTGCTTTTTATTTACCTTTTTATAGCTTTATTGAAGAATAATTGACAATATAATAAACTACACATATTTAAAATGTACAACTTGGTAAGTTTTCACATATGAGCACACCATGAAACCATTACTATGTCAAGATAATGAACATATCTATCACCTCCAAAAGTTTCCTTGCATCTTTTTCCTGGTGTTCTTGCCTTCTTTTTTTTTTTTTTTTAAAGATTTTATTGGGGAATTGGGGGAGGGGAACAGCATTGGGGAATCGGGGAAGGGGAACAGACAAGTTGCTGTCCTTTTGTTGTTCAGTCTAGTGGAGGACGTTGCTTCACTGGCCCATGTTGGTATTATCATTGCGCTCTTCCCGGGTGAGGCAGATCAGTTGCCGGTTACCGGACTGCCACTCATGGAGGCTCTTGGCAGCTCACGCCAGCTGCCGGTCGCTCACCATAGCTTATGGGAGCCCACTGCAGCTCCACTGCAGCCTACGCCGTCGCGGGCTACTCATGGCAGCCCAGTTCCAAGTCGAGCTGTTGTTCACCATCTTAGCTTAGAGGGCACAGCATCATTGGCCCTAATGTGGGATCCAAACCAGGGCCCTGCTGCTCAGAGCTGGTGTCCCAAGCCAACTCTTAACCAATGCGCCACTCGCCGGCCCCTGGTGTCCTTGTCTTGCTCCCACCCTTCTCCTATCCCTCCCCTCATCTCTAGGCAACCAGTGACGTGTTATCTGTCACTATGTATTAGTTTACATTTTTTAGATTTTATGCATATATGGAACTATGCAGTGTATACTCTTTTTTGTCTGCCTTCTTTCACTTAGCATAATCATTTTGAGATTTATCTTTGTTGTGTGTATCAATAGTTCATTGCTTTTTATGGCGAGGTAGTATTCTATTATATGGATATGTTATAATTTGTTTATTCATTCACTGTTGAAGGGTTTTTAGTTCTTGGCTATTACAAATAAAGCTGCTATGAATATTTACATACAAGTCTTGGTATAGTTATATGGTTTCATTTCTCTTGGGTAAATAACTTGTGAATGGAATTGCTGGTCATAGCAATTCCAATAGGTGTCTGTTTAACATTTAAAGACATTGGCAAACTGATTTCCAAAGTGGTTGTATTATTTTACATTTCCATCAGCAGTGTATGAGAGATTCATTTGTTCGTTTTTCACTAACACTTGGTATTGTCATTAAAAAAAAATGTTTGCTATTCTAATCATGGTATCTAATTGTGGTTTTATTTTGCATTTCCCTAATGATTGATAACGAGCATCTTCCATATGCTTATTTGCCATCTGTATATCTTCTTTGTTGAAGTATCTATTCAAATCTTTTGCCCATTTAAAAAACTGGGTTGCTTGTTTTCTTATTATTGAGTTTTGAGAGTTCTTTATATTTTCTGGATAAAAGTCCTTTATCACATATCTGCTTTGCAAATACTCTCTTCTGTGGCTTGTCTTCTTATTTCTTTAATAGTGTCTTTCAAATAGCAGAAATCCTTAATTTTGATGAAGTCCAATTTTTCAATTCTTTTCTTTTAAGGTGTTGTATCTAAGAAATCTTTGCCTAACCCAAGGTCACAGAGATTTTCTCCTATGTTTTCTTCTAGGAATTTCATACTTTTAGGCTTATGTTTAGGCCTAGGATCCACTTTGAATTAATTTTGTATATGGTGTGAGGTATTTTATTTTCTATATGTATATCCATTTGTTCCAGGACCATTTGTTGAAAAGACTTCCTTTTTCCACTAGACTGACTTTGCAGCTTTGTTGAAAATCAATTGACTCTATATGTGTGGATCTGTTTGTAGACTTTCTATTCTCTTTTTTTGGTCTGTTTGTCTATCTTGATAACAACATGATACTGTCTTGATTGCTGTAGCTTTCTAATAATCTTGAAGTTAGGTAGTGTAAATCCTCTGAATTGTTTTTTTCCCCCTTTTCTTTCTTTTTTTTATTAATGAATGAGGCAATTTATTAACCCAGCATTTGTATTAATGCTGCTTGTTGGCAGTTGCCACCTGTCTGTGATTCTGTCCAGATCTTTCTGTCCCTAAGGTGTTGTGGGCCCCATGTTTGTCCTTGTCCACCAATTTCAGCTCTTTCAGGGCTTGGAGGACCCGGCAGGCCATACTCTCAGAGCCTTAGCTGAAGTGACTGGGAGTGGTGCTCTTTCTCTGATGTCCCCCATACATCTTGGTCAGGGAACCAAACTAGTGCAGCCTGGGAGGTAGAGGTGCTATGCTGTGGAAGCAGCTCATATGTAGAACCAGTTCTCATCGTAGGGAGCAAGCTCTTTATGTTTGGCCAGCTTTACAGTGTCAGCCCATTCAGGGACTTTCAGCTTCCTGGACTTTTTGAGGACAGCTGCCAGAGCTCTGAAAAAACACCTGCTGGTTCAAATCTTTAATGGTAACTCCAGGCAATGTGCGGCTTCCCGCTGCCAGCCAGGGGAGAGGGCCCTCCCATCCGCACCCCTCCCTTCTTTTTCATAGTTGGGTTGGCTATTCTAAATCTATTGTATTTCCATAAGAATTTTAGAATAAGCTTTTCAGTTTCTACCAGAAAAAAAAAATGCTGCTGGGAATTTGACTGGGATTGTGCTGACTTCATAGATCAGTTTGGGGAGAATGGATATCTTAACAGTATTGAGTCTTCTGACCCATGAGCAGGGTCTATCTCCATGTTTATTGTCTTTTTAAATTCCTCTAAGCAATGTTTTGTAGTTTCCAGGGTACAGGTCTTGTATATCCTTTGTCAGACTTACCCTTCAGAGGTTCATATTTTTTTATGTTACTGTACATTGTATTATTTTTTTAATTTCAATTTCCAGTTATTCGTAGCTAACCTATAGACATAGTTGATTTTGTATATTGATCTTATATCTTACAATCTTGCTAAACTCACCTATTAGTTCTAGCTATTTCTTTGTAATTTCATCACATTTTCTACATAGAAATCCATGACGTCTGCAAATAAAGACAGTTTTACCTCTGCTTTTCAATTGTGGATGCCCTTTTCCCCTGCCTTGGTGCACTGGCGAGAACCTCCAGTACAATGCTGAGGAAGGATGACGAGTGTCACATCCGTGCCTTGTCCCGATGTTTGTCTACTCTCCTCTCAATCCTTATCTTGGACTCCACTTCGGGAGAGCAGGGGCTGGTTTCTGATTCCTGTTGCCTTCCAATGCCTAGAAGAGGGCGCTACTCGTAGAACGTGCTCGAAGAATGCTTGTTAAATGTTGAATAAATGCCAGACACTGTGCCAAGGGACTTATATCTGTGCACTCTCTCACTAATCCTCCCAGCCCCGTTTTACAGATGAAGAAACTGGGGAATGAAGAAACGAAGTGCTTAGGGAGCAATAAGGCAGAGTGATTAGGGGCCAGAAGGGAGCTGGATCTCAATCCTGCTTCTGCCATTAATTAGCTTTGTGTCCTTGAGCAAGTCACTTAATTCTCTGAGACTCTGTTTTCTCATCTGAAAATAGCTGTCTCTTGGGGTTGCCGTGGGGCCCTGGAGTCCTGGTCCATGGTGGGCAGTGAGAGAGGGGTGAAGGTTGGGGTGTCATTTCTTTGGAAGGGAACCTTGGCTCTTCTCTGGAAGGTGGCTAGCAATGAAGGGGATGGGCAGTGGGGACAGACAGACCTGAATTCGTATCCAGCTTACAAGCTGGGGGGCCTGAGGGAAGGGACTTACACTTCCCTTTACTTCTTTAGAATTGAAACTTAAACTTCACCTTCTACATCAATAAAAGGGGGAAAGCATACCTACCTCTTGGCCTTGTTGTAAGGATTAAGTGAAGCAATGGTGCAAAGTGCCCATAGTAGGTGCTTAATAAACAGTGTTCAGGTGTCTCCTCTACCAACCTTTCCAGGAGAGTCTCTTCATATGCGATCCTACCCCGGCCGTGGTCCCTTTAAAAGAGCTGGCAAGTCTCTAACACCTCTGCAAAGAATTCATTATTCACATTGGTCTTACCTCCCCTTATCAGGAGAGGTGCCCCTGCCAGCACACTGGAAATGGTCATGGTCAGAGTGGTTGGTGGCTTGAAGAGAGCTCTCTGATCCCTGCCCTTCCCAGGGTGACTTCTGCCTGCCCACAATCACCTGTTCTTTCCGTCACGGCACTTAACCTCCATGAGCACCAGCACGCCAAGCTTTGTAGCTGGGCATTCACCATTAACAGCTCCTTTGCCAATGCCAGCCTGCCCCTGTCCAATCTCTCTTGCTGCCCCTCCCTGGTCATTTCTCTACCCCACAGGGCACATCGGTTGCAGCACACCCCAAGCACACCTCTTGACTGGGAACACCCTTTCCCGTCTTCTCCACCCAGCAAAGTCCTGCTCCTCTTTCAAGTCCCAACTCGAATGTCAGTTGTTTCTCCTGTAAAGCTCTCCCAGGCCCCTTTCTCTGCAGAACTAATAGCTCATTCCTTAGTGTTCCATCCCTAGGTTAGTGGCGGGGTGGGGGTAGGGGGGTAGGATGGTGTCCATAGGTCGCAGCTGTTCTGCTCCTGCTTCTCTGGGAAGAGGACAGACACTGTTGATCTCCTGTCCTGCCCAGGCTGCTGGACACTTGTCCAGTGTCCTCCAGGGTCCACTGTGCATGTCCCCAGCCCCCATCTGGGCCCTGAGCCCCAGAGGTAGCAGGTGTGCACCTCATCCGGCAGGAAGGCTCTGGCTCCACCCCATTTGGCTGTATGGAAAGCTATAGTACAGATGGGGATGTCGAAAATATCCGTGACATATTCCAAACTGGCCTACTTTCCTATCACGAGAGTCTGAGACTGAGACAGGCGAGGACAAGTGAGATGGGAGTTTGGGACCTGTTCCCACCTCCAACTTCCTCCTTCAGCTCAGTTGTTAGACAGGAGAGGGACTTGTAGCCTCTCCCAGCAGTCTCCACCCTGTTCTGGGGCTGTGTGGTTGGGGTGTTGGTGGAGAGGGTGACATGGAGGAGTGGAGTGCAGAGGGCCTGAGGAAGTTGGTGGAGGAATCAAGGACAGAGGCCTGAGGCCTATTTTGGAAAGCTTTCAGCTCCAGAAGACATGGCATTGGAGGCCATCTCGCTGGGGGTTGAAGGCTTGGGTTCAAGTCCTGGTTCAGCTGTGAAGCCTTGGCCAAGTTTCTTAACTTCTCTGGGTTTCAGTTTTTCATCAGCAAAATGGGCTGCTTGTAATCCTTGCTTGCCCTCCTCAGAGGCTTGATTATGATATTGTTTTGAAGACTATCAAATTCTGGGCCCTGCCTTATTAATCCGTTTCTCAGCCTTTCACCTCAGCTAGGCGGTGCCCTCCCAGGGCATCTTAAGCGGTAACCTGCTCCAGCCCTCTGCTCCCAGCAGGCCTGGCAGGAACCCCACCCTTAATCTTGGTCTAATGATCTCTGAGTAGGGAGTCACCCACAGTCCTCCCCTGGTGCCAGGCCGTCATCAACCCTCCTACACTTGCAGGAAGTTCACACTCGGAGCTAACTTCAGTCTCTTTTGCTGCCACGGAGTCCTTGGGTATTCTCCGGCTTGTCTCCTCCTTCACACACGAGGTGATTATTACTTGAGTTTCTCCCTTTTTAGGCTAGACATTCTCTTCTTCCCTCTGTTTCCCAAGGTGGGCAGGATCCTTGGGGCATTTTGGTAACTGAAGCTGGGCTTCTTCCTGCTATCAGTTCCCTCGCTCAATTTTTTATTCTTCCAGGGTGGGAGGTGGGCAGTCTCTGCCTCAGTTTTCCCAGCTGGCACACCACAAGAGAAATAGGTGGCCAAATTAGAAAAGATTGGTTGTTATGGATTCACTAATCAGGGCAAAAGCAGAAATAATGGTACATATTTAAAACATGTATTATGCATACCCTTTATCCAGTTGTTCACTTCTAGGAATTTATTCTATAGATATGTTCAATTTGTGTGAAATGAAGTAACTACCTGGCTATCTCTTGCCCTGGAGAAAGCCTAAATATCCATCAATGGGGC
>NW_017731390.1:3725132-3730570 GCF_001890085.2 Hipposideros armiger | reverse complement strand
TGGAGCCTTGGGATCTTTGTTCCTGTTCAGGAGCTGTATCCTTTCTCACTGCTCTGTGGGACACATAGAGGCTGCTGTCCTGGGTTGGGGGTGGCGGGGTTTGGACAAAGTAGTTGAGGGAAGGGGGGAGTCTATGAGCTCACAGCTATGCAGATAATCAGGAACGTTGATTGTCTTTACAAAGTAAGCTACATAAAAAAAAATGTTACCTGAATCTGATTTAAATTCCTCAATATGGAGGGGGCCCTTATGGCTCAGTGGGGAAAGACGGATGCATTGTCCTGCTGATGCCCTTGGAACTGTTCCCAATCTGTGAGGGCTGATTCATGGAGCCTCTACCCCTTAGTCCCGACGCATTGGCTTCTTGGCATGTAGTGTAAGGGCAGAAAAATCTCCATGTGTCAGGACAAGTCTCTTTCCAATAGTCATCCAATGGATCATGCCCAGTGCCTTAACCTTGACATAAGTGTATTCTTAACCCTCAGCCACATTCTTGAGCCCACTCTCTCCCATCCCCCATATGGTCATGGCGCATGTGCCAGAGGTTAGTCTCTGTTTCTGGCAGCCCACAGGGTTAGGAGCTAGTGGTGATGATAGAAAAGAGGCTGGAAGCTTTGGAATCAGGCAGATCTGGGTTTGAATTTCAGCTTTGCTCCTCTTAGATGGGGCAAGTGGCTATACCTGTCTGAGCCTCACTCCTTTATTTCTGAAATGGAGCTGAAATTGCACACTTCTGCAGGGTTGTTGAAAGGGTTAAATTAGAGGCTATGGTTGAGCACCTGCTGATGGCTTTCCTCTAAGTTGGGCATAAAGTAGGGAAGGGAAGAGACCTTGTCTCACGGGGGCCACCTGAGGGGAAGGTGTAGTTGAGTGGGGGGCCTTAATGGAGGAACAGCAGTTCGAGTTCCCAACTCTGGGCTCTGAGAAACTTGCAAGGTGGTGTCCATGCAGCTGAGGAGAAGCTACCTTTCCCCTCGCCAACTCCTCCCTTACACAGGGCCTGCTGCCTCCCATGCCCATCCTGGGCAGGCAGCCAGGCAGGGAGCTGGATGAGTGCCCACTGTGCACTCAGAGGCCAAAAGATGGGTACCGTCCAGTTGGCAGAGGGAGAAGCAGCTGGCCCAGGAGGAGAGAAGTCAGGGTGCCGACTGCTGGGGTCGTGTGCCCAGACGGTGTGTCCAAGACATGGCTCTTGGCTGCCCTCCTGAGCTGTCCAGTTGGAGCTGGGAAGGCCCCCTCCTCCTCCTGCCCTGGCCCTGCCACCTAAGTTACTGCAACTGGAGATTAATCTCTAAGGGGCATCATGGACTTGCCATTAGCCAGGCATGTGGCTGGCTCATGGGCAGGCCTGGGGGTGGGCAGGAAAGTGGGAGAGCCTAGATTAAGGTTGCAACTGGGTAGACCAGGAAGTGGGGAAACCGGTTTGTCATTTGGGCCTCTTGGGGTGGGGTCTCCTCTTCTGCCTCTCTGCCTGCCTGCCAATCTGCCTGGTGGCCTATAAGGAAGAGATGTACTGTGCCCCTTCCTTGCTCATCTAAGCTGGCTGTGGGAATGCCAGGAGTAAATAAAAGGGGCAGGGTACTCAGCCCACCTTCCCCTCCCAAAGTGAAGCTTGGGAAAGAAGAAACAGGACAGAGAACCCGAGGGAGAGAGGAAGCAGGCAACCAGGACAGGAGGGGGAGGTCAGTGCTGGTCAGAGCCAGAGAAGTCTGTGGAGCCCACAGGTAGGCCAAGATGGGACAGGGAGGGGGTGGAAGTAAGGCGAGGGTAGAACAGAACTGGCCTCTGCAGGCTAGGGTGGAGGAGTGAGGCTTCGCCATGTGAGGTCTGAGAAGAGGCAGGGGCGCCCTCCTTTTGGTCCTACTTGACAGATGATCCTAGACAACCCTCACTACTAGCACCGGCCCGGCACTTCCAGCCGACTCCTGCAGGAGGGGCCGCAACTCCAACTGGGGGCAAGGAGACAGCCCAGCAGGGGGCGCCAGGGGACTGGGTCCCGGTGTAGGAGCGGTGTTTAAGGAGGGGGTCAGGGGAGCGTCCTGGCAGAGGCGGAGGAGGGTCCAGCCTCTCCCTGCACAGGGCAGCTGTGACTTTCGGAGGTCACCTTGGACGAAGAGTGGCCCCCAGCCCCGCCGCCCCGCTTTGCCTCCTTGCCCAGTCTCTCCCCGAATGCTTTTCCATTCCAAGGCGCACGGGGGCTTGGAGACCGAGAAGTCTTCCACCCTCGAGGTGCACCCCCTGCCTCGAGGCGGTCCCGGGCCTTAGGTATTTGTCCCCATCGTAGCGCGAGGATGGCTTGGGGTGGGAGAAGCAGGTGGAGCGGGGAGGGGAGCGTGAGCGCGCCCAGCACCCGGGCCAGGCCGCGCGCCGCGGGATCCCGCGTTGCTGCTTGAGGGCGCCAGGCACGGTGCCCCCTCCTCTCCCCGGTCCCCGCCACCCCCGGCGGCCCTTTGTACGTTCCGGCCACACGCGCGTGCCCGCGCCGCGCGCGCTCCTGCCAGCAGTGACACACCCGCGCCGGCTCTCTCTCTCTCTCTNGTGGGGAAACTGACTTTCCACACTTTGAGTAGTCTTAGGGGTCCTTGGATGGGCTGCAGAGGTCACGGAGGCCCAAAAATTC
The DNA here is from genome assembly GCF_001890085.2 of Hipposideros armiger. Lineage (NCBI taxonomy): Eukaryota > Metazoa > Chordata > Mammalia > Chiroptera > Hipposideridae > Hipposideros > Hipposideros armiger. Next base: position 3,727,950 of record NW_017731390.1, on the reverse strand, counting down.
CTTGTGGATGGATGGGCATGTATATTTATTAGCCTAGGGAGAGAGTGCAAAGCTTTTGTCAGGACCTTAAAGGACACATCCCCTGCTGTAGGAAGTGGTCATTAAACGTCTTTGAGTGTAAGGATCTAGTGGGGCCTTAGAGCAATGGGGAGCAGCAAATGTGCCTGATTCTTCCTGAGACCCCTCCCCACTCCACCTGCACCCAGAACATCCAGCCCAGGGCCTAGCACAGGGAGAGGGAATTGAGGGGAGTAAGAGATTCCAAAGGGCAAGGACACTCTACTTAGGGGGTTATTAAAATAATCTGTGGGCAGGAAAACCAGAGGACTTTTTAAAGCTATGTTTGCAGCAAGATCAGGGAGGGGTGGGCCTGTCGCTGGAACAGATGGCAAGACGTTAGCTGCAGATGAGGAGCTGAGCTCCTGGGCAGCAGGTCACACATCTGCCGCCTGCTTGGGAAGCAGGGACCTGAAAGGGACCCTCCGTTGGGATGGGAGTCAGGCAGGAGAGGATGCTGCTAGGAGGTAGCCTGGGTCCACAGCACAGCTTTCTGGGGTCCTGTGAGCGTCTCCTCCGTCTTCAGAGCAGATGCCTGGTACCCCAGGGCACTGGAAAAGGCCATGACTCGTGGGCACAAGTTCCCATTTCTAAAGAAGGCAGACTGTGAAATCTGTGCTCAATTTGATGAACTCCCTGGAAAACTACTTTCATCGTTGCTTTTTAAAATCGAGAGGAAAGTCACATAACATAGAATCTAAGTGAACAACTTGGTGGCACTTAGTGCATTCATCATGTTGTGCAATCACCAAATCTGTCTAGTTCCCAAACATTTTCATCACCCCAAAAGGAAACCCCATATGCATTAAACAACTGCTCCCCATTTCCCCTCCCCCAGGCAAATCTTTAGGTATTTACCTATTCTGAATATTTCATATAAAGGGAATCATACAATATGTGACCCTTTGTGTCTGTCTTCTTTCACTTACGTAATTTTTCGAGGTTCATCCATGTCGAAGCATGTATTAGCGCTTTAGTCCTTTATATGGAAGACTAATATTCCGTTGTATGGATATCACAGATTGTTTATCCATTCATCCACTGAAGGACAGTTAGGTTATTGGGTCATAATCCTATATTTAGCTTTTTAGGAACCGCCAAACTGTTTCCCATAGTTGCTGAACCATTTCCCATTCCCACCAGCAGTGTATGAGGGTTCCACCTACTTTCATTAATAAACAGATGATTGCTGTGACCTTGGAAGGCAAGGAGATCCTTACGAAGTGCTAGCATGGGTAAAATAGGTCAGGATGATACCTGCTGTGTTCCCCCACTACCCACCATAGGCTTATAAGCTTAGTTGGCAGGCTTAGGAAGGCTGCGGGCTGGAGTGGCTGTGTGTGTGTGTGTGTTCCTTTTTTCACCAGGCATGTGGATCATAGAGCGAAATCTAGAGCCTTAAAGCCAAGTTGGAGTTGGGCTTGTGGTCCACCTGGGCCCCAGTGGCTCACAATATATCCTCTCAAGGATAGATCCAGACTGCCTGTCCCCTCCTCCTCCCTGCTTTGGTTCCTTCTCATCATCTTTCTTCTCTTTCCTTTTCCTTTCTTGGACCTCTTACCCAACGCCCCTCCCTCCCACCTCCCCTCTTCTTTCCTTTTCTCCCTTGTTTTTGTCTACTTCTCATTCTCTTTTTCCTACTTCTGTCTGCCCTCCTCTCCCCTCCACTTCCATCTCTACATTCCTGCTCCAGTCCCCTTCTCCCCACACCCCTAGCACTAAGGCTACAGTTCACTCATCAAAGGTAATTCTTACACCTGGGGGAATGAGTGGGAAGAAAGTGGGGAGCTACCTGCAAGTTTATAGACTGTACATTAACCCCTCTCCCCACTTAGGCTCTGGCAGGTCACCGGAAAGTGCAGTGGGTGTGAGGAAGCCTCTCCCTCCCCTTTATTACCGCTTTCTCTCAGGAGAGAAGACCCACTAGTATCTGCAACGCCCAAGCATGGTGGCACATGGCCAGGGGTCAGGAGATCCCGTTCTGGTCATCTCTGTCCCTCAAGATCAAAGGTCACGGTCTGGGGAGAAAGTCACCAGGAGCCCTTACGGTGGCAGAAATTGGCCTTGGTGGTGGTTTGAGGAAAAGAGAGAAGAAGCACATTCGTTCATGCCACAAAGTTCTCTGGACACTCCCTGTGTGCCAGGCCCTGCAGTGACTTGCCAGCTGAGCCACATTAGCAGGCAAAGCCCTCAGCTGGGGAAGCAAGAAGACAGTCCCTATCCCATGGGTTCTCAAAGTGTAGTCTCCGAGCAGTAGCAGCAGCAGCAGCACTTGGGAACTTGTTAGAGATGCAGACTCTCAGGCCTCTCTTCAAACTTACAGAATCCGAAGCTTTGGGGGTGGGGCCAGCAACCCCTGTTTTAACAGGCCCTCTAGGTGATCCTGATTCTCACTTTAGTTTAAGAACCACTGCCCTGCCCTGAGGAGGAGCCCTCATTAATGAGGGGAACTCAGTGCTCCCCGTCTGATGAGAGAGATAGGACCTTGCTTGCCGTGTGACAGGGAAGACAGAGCCTTGTGCTCAGAAAATTCCATCAGAGGGGGGTGTCTAGGCTTCTCCCAGCAAGTGCCGCTACAGGGTCCCTCCCTTCTGGAAGCACCAGGAGGAATTTCTTTGGAGGAAGCTGGCTACAGTCAGGACTCCAGAGAACCACCCCCTTCCACTTTCTCTCTCCATTCTTCAGAAAGTATTTTTGATATGCTAATGAGGACATCAATTATTGAGTGTCATTAGCATTTATTACAATAACAAGCAGGGGG
>NW_017731390.1:3707703-3721747 GCF_001890085.2 Hipposideros armiger | reverse complement strand
CTCTCGCTCTCGCACACTCGGTGACACGCCCGCGCGCGCGCGCACCCACACGCCCGGCCGCCGGCGCCCTCCCAGCTGGTCCACCCCGGCGGGGCTCGTGCCCCCCGCCCGCCCGCCTGGCACCGCGCCCCTGGGCTGGGGCAGAGCGAGAAGCCCGCGAGGCTGCAAGAGGGCGAGCGCCAGGCAGGCCGGCCCGGGGCCCCCGCCCCCCGCGCCCCGCCCGATGGGGAACGCTCCGTCCCAAGGCATGTCCCTGTCTCTCTCCTCCCTAATGTGCCTCCATGCTTAAGTGGAAGGTATTTCTGTTTTCTTTGTGTGTTTTCCCCTCGGCCGGGGGCGGGGGCGGCAGCTGGGTCTGGAAGGCGGCGGCCGGCGGGGCTAGGGATGCTCCCGGCGCAGGTGTGGGGGGGGCAGGGGACCGCGGCGCACTGGGCTTGGGAGAAGGACCCCGGCGAGAGGAGTGCTAAGACCCGAGAGAGGGTCAGGAATTTGCAAGGCTGGAGACCGGGTGGGGAGGGCCTCGCGATGCCGGGGGAGGGGGCCTGAGGGGTTAAAATTTAAAGGGGTAAGTGTGGAGGGGGAGGGGTGGGGAGAAGAGGACGGGGGATGGATGGTGAGGAAAGTGGGGGAGGGGAGTGGACTATCCGAGGTGGAGGAAGAGGAGGTTGAAGCGGGAGGCGAAGGGGATGCAGAAGTGGGGCGAGTAGCAAAGGCCTCTCTCTCTCCCCCAGGTATCAGAATGGGGTGCACGCACTTGAGTGGTGGTGGTAGGCGCTTTGAGCCAGGCCCCCAGGGAAGGAAGGGGATGAGTGCATTCTGGGGTTGGCTGTGTTGCCAGGATACGAGCCTGTATTCCCCACTTCCCCCCCCCCACCTCGAGGCCCTAGCCCTAGAGACCTCGGAGCCTAGGCAGCAGTTGCAGAAACTGGGGACACGCTCCCCGCTAGGCTGGCGGGTAGGGAGGGGCCACGAGAGGGAGGGACTGGGGGAGGGGCTATTTGATCTTAAGCCCTCCCCCTGCAGAGGGTTGGGGAGGGCGCCCCCAGCTGGGCTGAGTTTCAACCATGAGTGAGGAGTTAGGGACAACTGGAGGCTGAGGGGCAGAGGGCGGGGCTGGGGAAGGGACGCGCCATGGCTCCCCCTCCCCTCCCACGCACCCCCCAGCTACGTCAGAAGCTCCCGGACCAGCTCCGAGTCCTGTCGGTGGGGGCAGCGGGATGCTGATAGAAGCAGAGGGGGCCGGCCGGGTGCCTCCGCAGCTCGGCTGGCAGGGCCCAGCGCGGTGTGTGCAGCTGCTAGTGCGTGAGCCCCCGCCCCACCCCTCCCCATGCATCCCTGGCAGTGCCTCCGGCGCTTTGCCCTGGCCTGGTGGGAGAGGACAGCCGAGGGCAGCGCCCGATCTTCTAGGGAAGAGGCTGCACCGAGAGATCCCGGGGGCCGAAGGGAGCCAGGTGAGCAGGAACAGAGATTGTGCAAGGAGGGGATCCCGGACTGTCTTTCCCTCTCCCCAAATACCATGAAACCAGGAGGTCCTGCAGCCCCCAACTTTAAGGGAAGTGGGTTTCCTGAGCTGAGGGTTCCTGGCTGGAGCCTTTAGAAGATGTTGGAGCTACTGTTGTTTTGGGAGACAGATGCGGGCTGGCAATTGGGGGTGGCTGACCAGAATTCCAGGCTTGTGAGTCTGAATGTTCCTTGGTTTTGGGTTTGAGCACTTGGGGCGGGGGCACTCTCCATATCTTGGTCTGGGTGACCTTGAGCTAGCTGCTTTTGCTAACTCTGTGACTCAGTTTCCCTCATTCCCTTTCATATTCCTCTTGTTGGTCTTAAAGAATTGATGATGCATTTGATGGAGATTGTCACTGAAAATGTGAGGCTCTGTCATCATTGGTGGCAGCTGTGATGATGGTAGTTTTTGGCAAGGTTGTGCTTGTGTATGTGTGTCGAGGCCAGTTATTGGTTTATGTATGGTTTTTGCTGTTTGGGGTTAGCGTTGAAGCCACTGTGGGCAAGTGTCATGGCCCAGCGTTCACACGGGAAGGAAGGCTCCAGGCACAGCTGAGAGTTGTTGGGGCAGAGACTTAGCTGGTGGCCTGGTGTAGAAGCAAGGGATGGGGGTGAGGGCTCTGGGAATAAGCGGAGGGGGTTCCAAGAATAAGATCCCCCCACCCAGACTGCCTGGCACCCAGGCACCACTGGCAGCAAGTGTAAAGGCTTTGCCCTGGCTTCCTGCCACCACTCCTTGGGGACAAGAGGGTCTTTGTCCAGTGCCCCCCCAGCCCTGCGTCAGCCGCCCTTGCCATGATGGCCTGTTCTCTATGATGACCCACAGGCTGGAATGGAGATTCATGTCCCCCCATGTGCTCTGGGGATCTGGAGGAAGAAACTGTGGTCCTCAGGCAGTGCTGAGTAGAGAGGGGGAGCCCTCCTAGGGAAAGGGTCCCTGGGAATGAGCCTGCCCTCACCCCAGGCTTTCTGCTTGCCTCCTTGCTTAATGTGGGGTTCTGGGGTCTTCATGGCCTGATTCCTGCTGGGTTCCAGGTTTCTTAAAGATGTACAGGGAACAGGGATGGATGCTGGGACGCAGAGCCTCAGATGTGCTCTCTTTCTGGCCAGGGACCCACCCTGGAAAAAAGGTTTAATTAGAATCATCGATCCCTTCTTTGGCTTTGGACATTGATTTCAATGGTGTGGTCAGAGCTGGCAGGTGGGGGTGGCATGGCTGCCATCTGCCCAGTGCCAACCTTGACTTTCTCTGACAAAACCCAAGCTTAGGAGGGAGGGGGATGGGCTTTTGGAAGTACCAGGTCTGTTTTAGCCCCACCCCCACCCCCACCCCAGGTTAGGTCTTGGGGGAAAAAGGCATACGGGGTTGAGGATTTGAACAGAGAGAGCAGTTTGGGGTTTAAGGATCACCCTGAGTAGTAGGCCAGGGGGTCAGGAATGGAGGGACAGCTGTAGTTGGGAGGGGTCCTGTGAAGGGGAGTCAGGAGGCAATTCAGGGGGCCTGTGGGTGTGGGCAGGCAGAGAGTTCAGGGGAAGGATATAGGACTTGCCATAAAAGCTTCTCTTTCGAGGAATCCCAAGCACTTATCTCCTCTAAGCCCTGGCAAGGAGATCTGATTTCTTCCTTCGGTTGTGTCTTCGAGGCCCAGAGAGGGACAGAGACTGCCTCTGAAGCCCAGTGGGCCTGGGTCTGGCCTTTGAGTCTGGCTGCCTTGCCAAGTGGCCCCTGCCTAGGCATGGGGGCTGAGGGTGAGGCTCTTGGCAGCCTCAGATCTGGTCTCTGGGCTTGGTGGGAGTTGGGGGACAGATTGTGTCCCCCAAGCCCTGGATGCCTTCTGTGGGTGGGCCAGTGCAGGTGCAGGCTTCAATGAGCCACTCAGATGCTCTTTGAAGATCCTTGTTGGCTTCCTAGGGCCCATTGGAGCAAAGATAATAAAAATCTGGCCGTCAGCGGCTTTGAGGGCTGCACTCCCTTCCCCTTCTTTCATTCCCAGCTCTGAAAAGCAGAGATGAAGGCTTTGGATTTGGCTGGGAAGCAGCGCTTGTCTGCCCCGAGGGAGGGAGGGAGGGAGAGAGGCAGGCAGGCAGGCATAGGAGGGAGGACTGATTTCCTGGCAGCGGGAGGAGTTGCTGAGGAGGTGGCAGAGGGGCAGGGGCATGGTCCCCAACTCCTGCCAGACAGCCTCAGGCCTCGGGTCCTATGCCCCATATCCAGGCTTCAGCTTTGTTCCTTCGTTCCGGAGGCTGGGAACTCTCCCCTCTCTGTTCCGCTGCTCCCACAGTCCCCTTTGTGCCCCTCAGTCTCCCTCACTTCCTTCCCCACGACCTCCCCTCTCTCTGCTCCTGTTTCTTCTGCTCTGCCCTTCATGCTCACTCTCCCTTCTTGTCTCCTCCTCTGCTCCTCATCCTCCCTTTTTCTCTCTCTGTCTGCCCCCTCCCGTCTGTCTGTCTTCCTTTCCCCAGCCTTGGTCTTGCTTTCTAGGACTGTCTGGAAGGTTGAGAAGCCAAGTTGGGGAGTGGGAGGACAGCTGCAGCCATGGAAGGGATGGGCCTGGGTTGACTTTTATGGTCTGCCAGGTGCCATAGTCATCAGAGTCCAGGCAGAAGGGGGCAGCTGAGCACTTAGGGATGTGTGTGTCTAGTAAAGGCGCCATTCCCCTCCCCGCACCACAGCGGGCACCTTGCACTGACATTGGGCTTCAGACATTTTTGCTGCCTTCTATTGCTGCTTGACTGCCGGAAACCAATGCCTCCAGCCTCTGGTCCCTCCATCCCGTCTGGTCACCCACTGTCCCAGGCATCACTGCTGCCCTTGCCCACTGTTCCTGCTCACACCCACCACACCGTCTCCAAGCTCAGAGGCAGGAAGGGGGAGTCTAATAAGCATTCCTGGAGCCTCATCTAGGCCCTGTGCTCCCTTTGCCATCTTGTAAACCCCCTATATGAAAGACCAGACTGTCATGGAAACAGCACTGGACTGAACAGAGATCTTGTTAGCATCCTTCCTCAGTGCCCAAATGTCCGAGTGACCTTGAGCATGTCCCTGCCTGGTGGGGCCTCTTTCCTCACCTGTGAGAGGAGGGGGTGTGGGCTGGATCATCTCTCCAAGGTCTCTTCTGACATTCCACCCGTGTTGTGTCTCTCTTCTGGATGATTTGCATATGGTTTGCATATATTAGTGATGCCTGCTTGAAGGGGGAAGGTGCCACCCACAGGAACCAGAGTCCCACCCACCATTCCAACTCCCGTTGCCCATTGGCCCATACTTTCCCTGCTTGACGCTCCCTAGGGGTGGAAGCTGAGGCCTGAGCATTCCCTGAGGAGGTGGGTCTGGCCCCTGTGTTTCAGCCACGCTAGAGGCAGGATGGGGGGAAAGCCTAGTGGAGGGGACCCCTGCCCTCATCCGTCTCGCTCCAAAAGGTCCAAACAGAGAAGCCAAGTGGTGTGTGAATTCACTAAAGTTGCCTATGGCTACCACAGGGTGTATGAAACCCCATGAGGCTGGCAGAGGGGTTTGGGGGTCTTCCTCCAGCACCAGGAGGCCTGAGCACCCTCCGGATGCCAGGAGCTAAACTAGGTATAAGATTTTCTCCTCTGGCTCCCACCCAGAGTCCTGCTGGCTTGTGCTCCTGCCCACGTCTGCTCTGGCCCCTGGGCTCTGGGTATGTGTGGGTTGGAACTTGGACCTGAGAGATGGCCACTGAGAGAGAGCTAGATCTTTGCATCTCTCGGCCCTGCCTGGTCACCACACTAAAGGTAAGGCCCCCTGCCCCCCTGCAAGGGTCACAGACATCATCAGGGGCGGAAAATGTGCTGTCCTCAGTTCTGCCCCCACCTTCATTGGCCCAACCTGATCTCATGAGGACTGCCCCCGGGGCCTCCTCCCCTGCCACCTGATATGTGCTCCATCTATGTCTAGCAAGGCCGATCCCCTGACCCCAGCCCCCAGTCCTGTCTCGGTTCCCTTCACCCCTGTAATGCACATCACATGGGGCAAGACTGGGTAAAGGCTGGCGCCTGGAGAAGATAGTGTGGAGTCACTGAGTAATGGTGAGAGTTTCTGAAGACAGGAACAAAAATGCCCTCCACCGCCAAGGAGGACTGGGCCCGAGGAAATGCAGCAAGAGGGGTCAAGGTTATATTTAGTCTTAGGGAGGTACTGTCCCGGGGGCAGATTAGTTTTTGACCATGGAATTATGAAAATTAAATGAAAATACAAATGTCCAGCGCAGTGCCTGACACATAATAAACACTCAATAAGTGGTATGGGTGGGAACAGATATCTCTGAACCCAGAGAAGACCCCACCTTTACCCTGAGATTTACGATTTTACAGGGGATGAGGAGTGGGAGGGACCATTCCCAGGGGAGCAGTTTCTCCCACACTCAGGCTGCTGCTCCCCCACTGTGCCCCTCATGCCCCACGCATGAACTGGGCTCAGGGCCCGGCCACCTTGGGACACCTAGCCCTCCCCTCAGCCTCTCTGCTGCCACTGGGCAAACAGAGGGGTTTGGAGGCTAGGGAACCTGTTTTTCTCCCTCTGCCCCTATCTTTGCACAGGACAGCTTGAGAGGAAACAGGCCCACGCTGTAGTAGGAGGAAAGGAGGTTAGACAGGAAGGAAAACCTCCTGGTGGTGGTGGCACGTGAAGGATGGCTGCTCCAGGGTTGGGAGCTCTGGGGGTGTTTTTGCATCTTTTCCTTCAATGATAGGTGTGTATGAACATGAGTAGGCTAGTGTTGTACCTAGGGGCAGAGGACTGGTTGGCATGACCTTTGAGATGACCTTTGGGCCTTCCTGAGGAGCTTGGTAGATCCAGTTCAACCTCTGTGGCTATTGTGGTTGGCAGGGTGTAGGGGCCATGGTGGAGAGGAGTTCAGAGCTACTGGGGAAAGAGAAGGGGATGGGGAAGTCACTTTGATCCCCCAGAGCAGAGAGGTGAAGGACAGGGGAAAGTGAAAGCATTGGGCTGGTGTCAGGTTGCCTGCCTGCCCTACTGCTGTGTGACCTGGGGCAAAGTTGTTGCCCCTTCTGGTCTTCAGTGTCTTTGGTGTAAGAAGAGAGCGTGGAACTAGAGAATCTCTAAGGCCCCCTCTAGCTGTCAGAGGTTTACCCACCTCCTGTTCCCTGAGATTATACAGGCCTGTCTACATAGAAGGTGGGAAGAATATTTCCCAGCTCCAGCTAAATCAGGAAAAATGGAGATTTGGCCCAAGAGAATACTGGCGCACACACAGGTCTTATAAACAGTCCCTTCTGTTCTGAAGGCACACCTTGCCTAAATCTATCTTCTCAGCCCAGAGGATGGATGAGGGAGTGCCTATAGGATTCAGCTATCTCTGAATCATAAACCTGGTGTTTTCCTACCATCCCAGCAGAACTAGCTGTGTCACACTCCATTCCAGCCATGGACTAGGATCCAACCCGTGTTTTCTTTCACAGAGACACCTCCAGCTGGTGGCTCATCTCCCAGACAACCTCTTCCCGGTTGCCCATAGCTTCAGCCACTGGGCCCAGTGGCCTACATGTCCCGGTGTGGAGTAATGTAAGACTGGGAAGGAGTTGGGTTTTCACACGCCTGCCTTCCTCACCTCTGCAAACATCCTTATGCCAGGACACTGACTTCTTTTCCACCCCAGCCACAGAGCATGCTTAGAGACCCCGACCCAGGGCCCACAGGGGAACCCCCAGAGACCCCACAGAGAAGCCCCAGACCGAGATCCCCACAGAGAGGCTCTAGCCAGAGAGGTTTGTGCAGAGCATAGGAGGTGGAGAGAGTTTGTGTGTCTTGCTGTTCCCCCCACCCCTAGGCTGTGTGATAATTGCAGACAACGCAGGCATCTCTAGCATCACCCCAGGCACCAGCATTTGCCTCACTGGGGAAGAATTAACAATCCCAGCTGATTGGGAAGGCATTCCAAGGCTCTTTGAAGCTGCTGCAGACGCACCTGGGCCTCTCTGCCTGCTCTCTTGGGCTATCTCCTACCTACGCTGTCCCCATCCAGTGGCCAGGCTGGCCTGATGAATTTCCTTTCTTGTCCTATCCTTGTAAATTGACAGGGCTCTGAGGAAAAGTGAGGGCTCTTAGGACCTGCTCCAGCCCCCTGACTTTTTAGGCTCTCCCTAGCCTGGGTGCTCAGTGGGTTTCTGGATGTTAAAACAAAAAGGGGCCTTTGAGGGACTCCCCGGAGCCTCTTCCAAGATGAAGGTGGGCGAGCAGGAAGGGGGCACTTGGAGAGCCAGAAGTCACTTAAAAATGAAGCTCAGGAAGTCCTGGACCCACTTGTCCTGAACCCAATAGCTCACCCCTTTCCCTTTGACCCCTGGTCCATCAACAGCCCAGGGTTAAAATCACCTGACTCCCACCCCTAGGATGAGGTGTAAAGAGACTGAAGCGAAACCTTCTCTTCCACTTATTGTTGTTAAGAAATAGTTTATACTGGAGCATGAGATGGAAAGAGGTTAGACTTTAGGCAGAACTTCCCAAAGGGCATTGAATGGAAGATAGCCAAGACTGGGAGGATGGATGGGAGGCAGTTTAGCTCAGCGGTCAAGAGCTCAGGCTCTGGAGTCAGACAGATCTGGGCTGGCATCCCAGCCCTGACACTCATCTGCTGCTGTGTGGTTTTAGAGTTTCCTCATCTGTAAATTGGGGGTGATAACAGCAGTTTCCTCACAGGGTGGGCACCAGGATTAAATGAAGTAATTCAGGCTGGGTTCCTAGCACATTGTAAATCTTCAATACGTAGTAATTTCTTTGTCTTCATCTTCCTCCTCTATATCCGATTGAATGATCGAATGGGAGACCGCTCTCCCTGGAGGAAGGGGCTCATGTGAGAAAACCTCTTTAATCTTTTCTAAAACCCAGATCATCACCTCAGCTTATCTGGGGCTGGGCCCTTGGAGTGGCCACCCTGTGCCCCTCTGTCCATCTGCCCTTCCACATCCCACCCCCAACCCCCACTGCCTCATCCAGGAAGTCCTTTGTGGCTAGACACGTTAGTGAACATTCTTGATTTCTTCCCCTATTCAATGTCCCAACATCTGGATACAACAGTTGTTTCTCCTTGGGGCGCCTGCGTCTTGGGTAATCGGTGGGAAAATTGGAACCATGAGATTGGCAGGGGGCTCTGCGAACATTTGCAGCCAGACGTGACGTGGGTATGGATGGGCCTGAGCCAGCCGAGTTTAGGGATGTCCCCAAGAGGGTGCCTGAGCCACAGTGTCTCCAGGCAGGAAGGGTCTTAATGCTGCATGCCACAGGATGAAAGGCAATAGACAGGTACAGTAGTCCCACCTTATCTGAGAGGGATATGTTCCAAGACTCCCAATGGATGCCCGAAACTGTGGATAGTACCAAACCCTATATATACTATGTTTTTTCCTTTGATAGGTATGTTTAGCATACCTATGATAAAGTTTAATTTATAAATTAGGCACAGTATGGGATTAACAACAATAACTGATAGTAAAATAGAGCAATTATAACAATACACTGTCATAAAAGTTATGTAAATGGCTTTGGGGCCATTATTAAGTAAAATAAGGGTGACTTGCGCACAAGCACCGCGATACTGCAACAATCAATCTGATAACCAAAGTAGCTAATCAATCTGATAACCGAGGTGACTAATAGGAGGGTGGCATAAACAGTGTGGGTATTCTGGACAAAGGGATGATTCATCTCCTACGTGGGGCAGAGCAGGAAGGGTTGAGGTTTCACCATGTTACTCAGTGTGGCACACAATTTAAAACTTATGAATTGTTTATTTCTAGAATTTTCCATGTAATATTTTCATATAACGGTTGCACATGGGTAACCGAAACTGCAGAAAGGGAACCCGCGGATAAGGGGTGACTACTGTATTGCAGCTTGAGGGAGTACAGTTAGAAGGACTTCCCTGCATGGTCAGAGGGAGGCAGCCCTAATGGACAGCTGACAGGGGCCCTGCCCTGGCAGTTTGAGGGTTAGCTGGGTGCAGAGCATGACTTCGGGCAATTTTGGGCGGGGCTGCCATTCCCCCCCTCTTCCTGCACAGCCCCTTTCACAGTGCAAGTGTGTGAATGCTTGTTGGGTGTGAAATGCCTGTTTCCTGTATTACAGGCAGGGAAGGGGGGCCTAATTCAAGGTTAAGGGGTGAGTGGAGCAGATGGGGGTCTCTTGGGCTGAGAGAAGGTTGTCAGCAGAGCAATGATGGCAGGCCCCTCTGACTCTGAACCCATCAACCTTCCATAATGGGGTGACCTTGGTTGGAGAGACATATGGACCCTCCGAGGTGCTGCCACTTAGGATCTTGTATGGATATCCCAGGAAAGAGTCTGCCCTGTTTCTGGCAGGAGAACCAGGCCGGTTTGTTGGCTGTCTGTCACCGGGACCTCATTCTCGGGACCCCATGTTTTCTGTATTGTCCTGCTGTCTGTCTTCCTGTCTGTCTTCCACCAGTGTCTCTGTCCCCTCAGTCTGTGCCCTTCCTCCAACACCCAATCTCTATCCTTCCTGCCTCCCCCCAGTACCCAGTGACCCCCCCCACCACCACCAAAGGGACAGTTTCTAAGGCTCTGCCTTGCTGTCCCTGACTTCTCCTATCCCATGGCCTATGGCTCAGGGCCCTTGCCCGGCCCACCCCACTTTGGGAGCCCTGCCCCAGCCCCTTCCTCTCTCCAAGTCTTCTCCCCCCGGCTCTGGGCATTCATTCACGACTTTCCTCCTTTCCTGTCCCTCACCCAGGGCTCCAGCGTGCAGCGGGAGGGAAGCCTCCAGGACTCTGTTCCCTCTGTTTAAAGTCTCCAGGTTAGTAAGCCAGGAGGGAGGCCTCCCCACCATTCCTTTCCCACTGCTCCCCAGCCAATGCCCCTTCCCAACCTAGAGGGCCAGAAATGGGGGAGAAGGCCATGTCTGGCGGGCCCAGGCCTTTGCCAGGGGAGGGGGCAGCAGGGACCTGACTCTGGGGAGGGCATCTTGCCTGGCAGAGAATATGTCTGTGTGTGCATGTGTGTGCATGTGAGTTAGTGTGTGTGTGCAAGCACGTGTGCATGTACATGTATGTGCTGGTGGCAAAGCTTCCATGTACCTGGGTTTGGGGAGGGTGGAGGAGGCAGGAGGCCTCTGCTGAAGGGACTGGTGGCCTTGGGGGAGGGGTCAGGAGCGAGGGGCCCTTCTCGTGGGGGGAAGCCCATTATCTGGTGATGGTCAGAAGGTGGGGGATGGGAGAAGATGAGACCATATGTGACCTCAGTACAGCTTTGTTTAGTTTATAGGCACTTGCAAACCTGTGATTGCATTTCATTTACTTAGTCAATCGTTCATTCATTCATTCATTTCTTCACTCACTCATTCTTTCAAAAAAGATTTATTGAATATCTTCTTTGTGCCAGTCACTGGGCTAGGCTCAGAGCCCAACAGTGACCAAGACAGGTGATCCAAAAGAGCTTAAGGGGTGGCTGAACTCACCAACTGTGGGGCCGGGGTCATGGCCTGGTCAGCTGACTGTAGAGTACCTGCCCCCACCCCAGGGCTGTGACTGTATGTCCACTGATGCCCCTGTCTGCACCTGCTCCCTCTCCTGGTAGCTACTCTGTACTTTATGTCCCTGTAGAGTGTCCCTTGACCCTATCGCACCCCTCTCATAGTGCGTCCCCACCAAGCAAGCAGTGACCAAGGCCCCAAGTCCCTGGTGACCCTGGGGACTGTGGGCAGCATTGGTGGGCCAGGCTGAGGCCACTTCAGAGGGCCTCAGGGAGCCCAGGTTGAGGGAGGGTGAGTGGGTAAGCAGCTCACCCCTGCACTTTTGTGCCCAGGACCAGAAACCTGGAGTACTGGACTTGACCTGGGTTCCAACCCTCACTGAAGCCATTTCCTAGCTGTGTGGCCTAGGACAAACCACTTTCCCTCTCTGAGCCTCTGTGTCCTTACTGGTAAAATGGTGCAAGAACACTTATCAGGCCAAGAACACTTATCAGGCGCGGTTGTTAAGAGTAAGGGAAAAGCAGTGGCTGGTTCAGAGCCTGACCCACAGCAGGGACCTCCCAATTGCTGGTTCCCTTTCTGTTACCCTCCCCCCCGCCCGCTGTGCTGTGCCCTGCCCTGGTGTCAGGCAGGTTGTGCTCTAGGTACTGTCTGGGTGTGCCCCTGCCCCCATCTTGAGGGAGAAGCTGCAGAATCCCCATTTGGGCTGTTTTCTGCTCCACATACTTCAGCCCTTCTCCAGCTCCCTGAAAAATCAACGCTCTAGCCCAAATCCAGGCAGGCAGCCGGGGTGCGGCAGCCCTCCTAACCACTGTGGCTGCAATCGCCTTGATGGCTTTTTAATCGCTTTGCTTGGAGACAATCTGCAGAGCATTTGTTTGTCTGCCTCTTAATTAACATTACCGTTTTCCTGAAAGAGCATGGCACTGCTCCCCTCCTTCCCCACTCCTCTATTTCTGCCAGGAGTAAGCCTAAGTGACTAGAGGCTACAGCCCTTCCCCTCTGCCCTGTCTTGGTTGTGAGGACCACAACCCCACTCCCCACGGAGGGCCCACGGAGTGGGCTCAGGGGCAGGGAACCAGGGAAGGGGGCCTGAATGCACTCCTCTTTCACCCACCCTCTTCTGGAATACTGCCAGGGGCAGGGAGCTCAATACCTTCCAAGACTTATTTTCTACATCTGTGAAAAGGAGGAGCAACCCTGTCCTGCTTTACCACCCAGAGTGGAATGACAAGTGGGTGGGTTTTGGAAAAGTGCTATGAAGGATTATTAGAATGTCCTGGGTGGAGTCGGGGTCGGGAGGCGTCCATGGAGGTGGACACAGTGGGGTCAGCCCCTCGCTGTTGCCTCTGGTTGCGGTTAGAAGAGACCTCTGTGCTCCCTCTGTGGGCTCTGAGAGAGGGGGGAGGGCTGGCAAGGGGTTGGGGGCTCATTTAGTTGTTGCTGAGTTTTGTGGGGGGAATCACCCCTGGTACTAGTACAAATACTAAGGACCCATAATGTTTGAACCTTATATGCTGGGTTGAGCTCTGTCCATGTGTTAGTTCATTTCATCCTCACAACTGTCCTGTGAGCTTGATGCTCCTGTCTCTGTTTATAGAGGAAGAGACAGACCAGAGAAGTTAAGTAGCATGCCCAAGGTCACACAGATTTTCCATCATGGCAGCCTCAGTCCTACTCCCCCTTCCTTCCATGTTGCCTTCCTCCTGGAGTCTTTCTTAGGTCTAGCCTCAATCCTTCATGCTGTGTGTGGAGTGGTGCGCCTTCACCTCACTTCTGCGCTCCCGCAGGCAGGGTTCCTCTTGGGTTCAGGTCACAGAGACTTGACTCTGAAGTTGTCTCCACCTTCCTCCCTCAACCCCATTTTTGGTTCAGCCCCTGGGGAATCTGAGGGGCTCCCAGGCCCTGGAGTAGGGGTGGGGAAGAGGGCTGGAGGTTAGAGACTTCCTATTTGCAGACCTTCTTTCGGTTCTAACAGAGCTCCTCTCCACCTGGGGCAAAAGACCCTGGAGTCAGGGAAGTTACTGAGTGACTTGGTTGTGACAGCAGATGCTGCTTGGTTGTGAGGCAAGGGGAGGTGGTCTTACATTGTAGTTCCACCAATAAGTGCACCTAGGAAAGCATTCTGGAAGGTTCTGGAGGAGCGGGAGGTACTGCGCCCTGGGGCTTAGAGATTCAGTGCCGGGAAGGACCTCCTGAGATGTCTTTGCCTCCACTGGCTCCCGTTAGGCCTGGCTTTTTGCTCTGTGAGCCTTTGCTTCTGGGACTCCACTTCCAGGAATGCCCTACCTTTGTCACCTTCCATTCCTTCTTCCCGAAGCCAGCACCTCCCTGAAGTGCTCCTTCCTGACCACCTCTGGCTGGCCCCTCTGAACTCTCACAGCATAGTCAAATTTCTGTGACCATTGGTTCTGGACATAACTGAACCTACTAGTCCATGTTTGCTCTCGGGGACAGCAAGCTCAGTGCCTTCAGGGGCAGGAAATGGTGAAGCAGTGGATGAGGACAATAGGGAATGGTGGGGACTGTGGTGAGGAGAATAGCACATGTGCCCCTTGAAGGCATTAAAATTCAAAGAAATAAAAACAAAACACCACCAGCCAAACAAAATGTCTGTGTCCCAGTATGGCCCTGGTGTGATCCTTGCTGAACTGTGATTAATTTATCTTAGCATCCCCACATTACCCAGCACATAGTAGATGTGTACTGATTGTTTGTTGAGTGACTACATGATGGTACATGTGCCAGGTACTGTGCTAGATACTTCTTTTTTTTTAAGATTTTTATTGGGGAATTGGGGGAAGGGGAACAGACAAGTTGCTGTCCTTTTGTTCCTCAGTCTAGCTGTGGAGGACGTTGCTTCACTGGCCCAAGCTGGCACCATCATTGCACTCTTCCCGGGCGAGGCAGATCAGTCGCCGGCATCTGGACGGCCACTCACTGCAGTTGCTGGCCGCTCACGCTGGCTGCTGGCCACACACGGTAGCCCATGGCAACCCACTGCCACAGGGGCTGCAGCCTACGCCGTCGCTGGCGACCCACGGCAGCCCAGCTCCAGGTTGAGCTGTTGTTCAG
>NW_017731390.1:3655549-3707688 GCF_001890085.2 Hipposideros armiger | reverse complement strand
GCTGCTGGCCGCTCGCGCTGGCTGCTGACTACACACGGTAGCTCATGGCAACCCACTGCCACAGGGGCTGCAGCCTACGCCGTCGCTGGCGACCCACGGCAGCCCAGCTCCAGGTTGAGCTGTTGTTCAGCATCTTAGCTGTAGAGGGCAGCGTCACTGGCCCTCATATGTGGGATCTGAACCTGGGCCCTCTGGCGTCCCAAGTCAGCTCTTAACCATCGCGCTACTCGGCCGGCCCTGTGCTAGATACTTTACATAATGTATTTCTTCCCATTTCCCCAAGGCAGGCACCATTTCCCCCATTTGCCATTGGGGAAAATGATGTCCGAAGAAATAAAATGACTTGTTCAAGGTCATATGTATGGGAAGTGGCCGAGGCAAGATTTGAGCCTTGGCTTGCTGTGTCCTTCCTGCTCTATGTGCGTGTGGCACATGATACATGCATTCAGTACCTGCCCTAGGTAACAGGGAGGCTGGTGGCCACCTGGTTGACATGCTTTGCAGGCCTTGTGAGAGGTTGAGTGAAGGAGGGCTGAAGAGGCAGGGAGGGAGCAGGCGCCCCTTGCTCCAGTGCACCCCTCCTCCCTCAGCTTCTGGTCCCATCTCAGCAGCCTCGGGATGGCGGCGTGGTGACAGGTGCCGAGCTGCAGAGATGACAGCACTGCTGATTCCCCCATAATTACTGTCTGATGAGACGCCAGAATTAGCCACTGCGCGAGCATGGGATACAGACATGGGCCACAGTGAGGAAAGCATCTGGGGGTGGGGGAGCCTCTCCTTCCAAGCCTGGGGCCCTCTGGCAGCGAGGCAGGGTCAGCACTGGGGGGGAGGAAGTAGGTTAGCAGGGAGGAAGGAAGCACTGTGTGGTTTATATGTATCAGATATTATCCTGTGAGCTGTGGTTTTCCAGTCCTCAAAGTGGCTGGGCGATACCCCTGAAGTGGCTGGCTGCCAGACAGGGCACCCAGGACCTCAGGCCATGAGCCAGAGAATTACAAGCAGAGCAGGCTGCCCACTCAGACCCCTGGGCACACCGTTTGGTGCCCGGAGCTTGGATCTGCCTTGCTGGGGCTGTGAGGGGCACAGTTGCTAGGCTGGTGCTAATCCCCAGAGCAGACTCCTTGAATCCCAGTGCGAGGCCAGGCACTGAGGGAAAAGGGAAGTGCCTGGAAGGAGCAGACAGGGTCAGCTGACCTTGCCAGGAGAGTCATCCATCCCAGGCAGGAAGTGTCAAGTTGGATCTCAAGGCCCAAAGTCAGGGGAGGCCTGAGAGTGAGGAGCAGG
This sequence comes from Hipposideros armiger, assembly GCF_001890085.2. Taxonomy (NCBI): domain Eukaryota; kingdom Metazoa; phylum Chordata; class Mammalia; order Chiroptera; family Hipposideridae; genus Hipposideros; species Hipposideros armiger. The sequence goes on along the minus strand of NW_017731390.1, from coordinate 3,706,404 downwards.
AGGCAAGGAAGATTATGTTCTGACCTCATAGCAGGGCTGTGTGTGCCCCAAGCATTTGTTTTTCCCACACACACATACTGGGGGCAGGAGGAGGGCTGGCGAGAGTAGAAGCGATGAGGGGTCCTCTGGGCTGCTCAGACCTCATCTCAGACCTCATGGGAGCAGTTTTGAAGGCCATCGGCTAAGAGGGGTGGTGATACCATGGGGCTCACCCAGCAGAGGGCAGTGCAAATGGCCAGGCGTTGGAAGCCAGGCCACACAAGGAAGGACCAGAAGCGTTGGACTCAGGAGAGAACGTTAGGGTTCAGGACCCTCCGTCCTGCTCCAGTTGGATAGGTCATGACCTGTTCTCGGGCCTCTCTGAGGGCCACGGGCACAGACTCTGCCTCATGTTAAGGAATAAGGAGCCCCACAAGAAGATCGTTGCCTTGGATGTAATGAGTTCCCTGTTCATAGAGGTATCCAAGCTCTGGGTGGATGGCATTCCTGACTGTAGGGAGGACTTGTAGTCACACAGCCTGTGGCAGGGACTGGGAGGACTCTGCACCCAACTGAGGTGTGAGAAGAGGGCCGTGGAAAGGTAGGTTCCTCAGAGATTTTTTGAGGACAATGAGACCCCTTCCCAGCCTGGGCTTCTGTGGTCCTGAGGCAGCTCTGCTCCCTTCCCCTCCTCCTGTCTTTCAGCCCTGTCCTGAGGAAGAGTCCCTTTGGCTCTTCCAGTGCAAGGTCTCTTCACAGAGGATGGGGTTGGGGGTGGTCTCTGTGTTTCACTAGGGTAGAGGGCTGTTCAAGTGTTCTCAGGGAGTTGGACAGACTGAGAGGACCTGAGGGGCTCTGGCCCAATGTCTTGGACAAAGACTCAGGGATGCCTTGGTGGCAGACTCAGCATCTTCCTCAGGGGCAGCAGGGTGGAGGAAAAGAAGGGGGATCTGGGCTGAGAACCCTCACAGTTGAGATCAGGCTTAAATCTGACCTTGCACAAGTTACCCCTTCCTGAACCTCCACTTCCTTGCGTGTAAAATGGGTGGAGGAAGAGCAACCTCCCAAGGTGACTGAGAATTCAATGAAAATGGTTCTAAGAGCCCTTGGAGACTGTCATGAGTGTGGGGTGTTATCGGGAGTGGTGTCATTCATGGCTGGTCCATATTTCCCACCACACCCAGCAAGCCTACTGCCAGGTGTAACTCAAGATGAATGGGTGGATTTGACTGAGAAGAGAATGGTGGAGTCTTCAAGTGTTTTGCAAATGGAAGGGGAAACTGTTTATTTCTTCCCTGCCTTCCAGCCTGTGTTGCACCTTCCCGATCCTGCTCTGGTGGGAGGATTCTGGTTGGACAACAGGGAGAACTTATGCAAGGTGCCCCTGGTATCTGATCCCAGGTCAGCCTGGACCCAGTGGTTGGCAGGATCTAGCTGAGTCTCTTCCTGCTTTCTCCCAACTCCTGGGTCCCCTTCTCCTGCCTCCTCCAGTCAGTCTCCTGTGGTACTAACCTTGGCATCCGTAGGGAGAGAAAATAATGGGATGCATATTTGACTGCGTTCTCGATAGGCTTGCTGGGCAGTAGAATAATTAATCCAGGAGCTGAGGGCTGAGCCTGGGAGCCCAGAAGCCCTGTCCTTCACCCTCTGGAAACAGGTAGAAGCAGGTCAAAGGCTCGCCAGCCCCTCACCCCGGTGGAGGAGGCTGAGCATCTATGAGACAGAACAACGGCTGGATGCCCAGGTCCCAGAGGGGCATCTCAGTCCTTGGCATTACCTTGTTGGTTGAACATTGGTCAGAATGGAGTAGCCTTGAGGTTACTGGGCCCATCCCTCTATTTTAAGACAGAATGTAAACACTTCAGCAACGAAACTGAACTTGACAAAGTAGGAGAGGGCTGAGGAAATTGCCTCCCTGAGAAGGTGCAGCTGGACTCAGGGTGGGCAGATGGGGCCTCCACTATCTTGCACCCTAAGCTGGAGATGCATCAACCTTGCACTTGAGGAAGCCCCCAAAGGCACTGCATTCTCTTCTGCAGGGGGTGTCTCTTGAATGTACATGATGTGTGTGTATGGGCACAGCACCCTGTCTGTGCATCTAAGATGGCAGAGTGGTGAGTCAGGGTGGCATCTGTGTGGTAACCCCAGTCCTGCTCAGGCCTGGGTGTGCCCCTCTGTGTGTAGATGCCTGTGGGGGGTGCAGGTGAGGTAGTTTGTGACTGGGCATACGTAGGTGAATAGGTGTTGGGCACGTGGGCACGTGCCACAGTGCCCAAACATGACGATAAAAATGTGAGGGAGCAGAAGTGTGTGCCTGAGTGCCTGAGCGTGTGATTGGAATCTGGAGGCAGCAGGACCCTGATTGTTCTGGTGACTAAGGGAGCTGTCTGGGTGCTGGCAGAGAAAAGGCCTCCAAGAGGGAGGCTGACCCCCTGAAGGATGTTGTCTCTGAGGGAGATATGAAGGGGACCAGCCAGGCTGAGGCTACTGCCCAACATTTATGAGGCCTGGGATGATTACTGGGTATTGACAACACTTCCCTGTGGTAAGACAGGGTGATGGATGGGGCTACTACCCCTCATTTCCAACAGAGTGGGGTCTCTCCCCCTGGGAACAGGATGCCCACCCCTGCTGCCCTGGCCTTAGTACTCTGAGGCTGGACCATCCCTTGGGAGAGAAGGAGTTCTAGCAGCCTCCTTGGAGTGGTGGCAGAGCTGGGAGGACAGGTACCTCCCTCCCTCTCTTCCCAGCCTCTGTGTTTGCTCCTTCCCCTCCTCCGGCCTGTGTTCCTCTCTGCTGCCTTTCCAAGGAGATGTGGAGCTGACAGGACACCTTCCCTGGGCGCGTGATGGTAGAGATGCCATGCGGGAGTCAGCTTGTTAACACCGTGGCGCTGTGTGGGCACACGCCAGGGCTGTTCCCAGCTTTCCCAGCAAAGGTTCCAGACTGGGGGTGACATGCTCCCCTCTGCATCTCCGCCCTCTTCCTTCCTGGCAAGCTAATTAATCAGATCTTCGTTAGTAGTTAAAAATCAAAACCCTACACAGCTCTGGGTCTGATACAATTCTGACAGTGGCATGAAAGGAAACCAAGCAATTGGGCAGATCAGGAAAGAACTGTCCTCCACTTGCTCCCTACTCCGGTGTCTTTGTGCAGTGCACAGCCTGCACACCTGTCTTAGTGTTACTAGCTTTTCTTTTCTTAAAACAAGTGAGAGGACTGACGCACAGAGAGGCTGCTGACCTGCTCAAGGTCACACAACTAGTCAGTGGCAGAGCTCGGTTTGAACAGAGCTTTCTCATCCCTGAATCCAGGGATGTTTGGTACTGCCGTAGCTTTGCCTGCTTGGAGTGGGGGTGCAGGGAGAAGAGGGAGGGTTTATATCTGAAATTCTGGGCAAGGGGCTGGCCTGTTGGTTCTCTTGCAAAGAGGGGGGGTCTTGTCTGAAGAGTGTGGTCAGGATGCAATGCGGGGACCCTGATTTCTGTGTGGCTGGGGTGGGCACCTGGCGGTGTGGCTGGGCTGTGACCCACAGCTCTTCTCTCTTTTGGGCCCAGGGTTCTATGATATGTTTTCTACCTTGCTGCTGATTCCTCCTAGGGAGGTGGTTAGTCTGTGCCCTCCGGGGGCCTACCGCCTAGAGAGGGGCTTTCCTGGCAATTGCTTTCTCAGAAGTGGAAAAATCCTTGTCCCTGTGGGCCGAGTGCCTGGGTTCCATTTCTGGCTCTGCCTCCAGCCCCTGTATGACCGGGGTCAGGTTTGCTGTCTGGGCCTCGGTTTCCTTCCTGTGAAAGGTTGTTGGCTGAGGGGAGAGCAGAGTATGGTTTTCAAGATGCAGAGAGGGGTGAGCAGAGCAGCCTCAAGGCGTCATTCCTCCCTGCCTCAGAGCTAAGAGCTGAGAAGTGAGAGGGCTGCTGTGCCGTGTGGCCTGTGGACGTGGGGAGTAGGGGAGAGAGGGCAGCAGGTCAAAGCAAGCAAGGACTCCACAGCCATGCAGAGCCAGGGCGGCTGGCCGAGATGGCACTGAGGCCAAGCCTGGCATCTTTGTCCCCAGTCCCCCACCCCACTCCTGAGGTGGCTTGTGGATCTCCCCACCTCTCCCAATTCTGTCCTGCAAAACCACCCAATCTGGGTGGAGCGGTACCTCTGCCATCAAGGAGGCCCCAGTCTGAGGGAGCTTCCAATCTAAGGAGGTAAACAGGGGCCTTACCTAGTGCCCCTCAGAGAGGAGGAACAGGCCCAGCCCTTAGAGAGTGCCCAGTCTGAGGACAAGACAGTCCTGGGTGAGCCCCGAGTCTGATGGAGGAAACAGGGGCCCTGCCCTGAGATGTGCCTAGTTTGAAGGAAGAGGCCCTGCCCTGGGGGTGCTGCCTCTGAGCAGCTGGACAGAATCAGCAAGACAGAGTCAGCCGAGGGATGGGTGGGAGGAAGCGCTGGCCGAGGCAGCGTCTGGCTGGGACGATGCCCACCCCACCCCAGGGCACCCAGCGCCTCCTCTCTCTAGTTCTCTCTCCCTGGGGTAAGGCGCAGAAGCTCTACTGGGAGCTGCTGAGACCCAGGGTCCATCCCCCCCCCATAACAGCTCCTCCCAGGCAGGTGAGCCCTCCCTCCCCCAGCTCTGATGAGGTCCTTTAATTAGATTTCAACTCGTTTACCAACTAAGTGGCCTTCCGTGGGTTTTAAATCTGCGCAAATTGGTTTGTATTTTTCTGCCTGCATGAAGCTGTGAGTGGCAGTGCCCTGCCCCCTCCCCTGCCTCCTAGCTCCCTCTGGGCTCTGTCGTCCCAGCCCCACAGCCCACCTCAGTTGAGATACCCACCTTCCCTGGGGGCTGGAGGGAGCAGGCCTCCCTGGGCATGGGGGTGGAACAGACCAGAGGGTCACTGGCCACAGTCCTTCTCCCCCACCCCACCCCCGTCTTTACACCCAGCCTCCGCGACTCTCATTAAATCACTCAACCTCCCTGGTCCTCAGCTTCCCTTGCTGTCCTATGAGGAGAATCAACTTGTCCCAGGCCCTTCATGGTGATTCTGTAGATCAGTGCTGGGGGCCTGGGACGGCATCAGGGGTGCCACCAGCCAAAGACCCTGCCTCTGACACCCTTTCGCCTTGCCCACCTTCCCCCCACCACTGCAGTGCCCAGGTAGTGGGCCCTCTTGGTGGGGGCGGGGGGAGTGGGTTCCACTTGGCTCTTCCCACTTTGCTGTCCTCCTTCTCACACCTAAGGGGGAGGGGAGCTGGCCTCCCCTGGGGACACAGTGATGACAGCTTGCCTGGCCTTGCCCTTGCCTCCTTAGTGTCCCTGCTCCCAGTCACCAGGAAGTCACCTTGATTGTCTGACCATCTCCTCCATGCTTTCTGGTCATCTCCCTTTCCTCCCAGGCCTCTGTCCCAGGGGTTCCCCTTCCCCATTCTCTCTGTCTTCCTTCCCAGCCCAGACAGGCTCTGCTGAGCTGGCTGAAGTTCAGGGGAGGTGGTGCTGGCTTGGTAGGCAAGGAGGAAATATGGGGGCAGGCATGGGGGTTTCTGGCCCCCTTTGGTGCCAAGTGCTGGACATGAAGCCCTGTCCCTAATTCTCAGTCCAGCTGCCTCCTCCCCTCTGGTTGTCCTTCCCCCCACCGCCTACCCCCACCTCTGAAGCTCTGGTTAGAGTGACAGGGAGATTCAACAAGGGCACTGGGCATTAGCAATTTGGGGGGATATTACACAGGAATGTTTACAGAAAGGCAATTGCCCGGAAAATGACTTTGGTTGCTGTGGTATGGGGCGGAGAAGATGGTTTAGAAAACAGACACAGATGGGCTTCTGCTCTAAGGACCCAGACAGACAGCAGGGACGGAGAGGCATGGGCACACAAGGAGCCCAAAGCCAGGGGCACCGAAATACAGAGAGGCTGATTCCTTCTCAGGGGGTGGGACGAGGGATGATCCCTCACCTGACCCAGGTGCCTAGAGCCTCTGCCAAGTTTGACCTTTGGCCTCTGGCCTCTGACCTCAAAGCACAGTGTGATTCATGACTGCAGCAGGCACCCAGCTGGATGGAGTTGTCAGACACAATTGATGGTGGCAGTTGCCTCCAGGCATCTCCTGGGTGACTTGGGCTCCTCTTGCTTTGGCTGCAAACAGTGGGACTGGGGGAGCCTCTAGCTGCAAATGTGTGTGTTTGGGCAAGGCACTTTGGGGTCTGAGCCAGGCCCCCCACCCTTCCATAAATCTCCAGGTACCCCTCCCCATGCCCTACCTTTAGGCCTCACTGGATCTAGCGCCAGGCCCTGTGGGCTCCCTGAGCTGGTGCCCAGCCCCCACCTGTGCCCTGGATGGGGACACACCTGTGAGGCCTCTCAGCTCCCCAAAGGAGGGACCTTGACCAGCCTCCCTACCTCCAGGGAGAGGGAGAGAGGGACCTGAGCTCTAGATCCTGAGCTTGGGGTCCCCAGAGTCCTTTTCTCTTTCTTTTCCTTAGCTTGTAGCTTTGCTCTTCCCTCTGCTTTCTCCCCTTCCCCTCTCTTCTTCCCTCTCCCTCCCCCTCTCCTCTCTCTGCATTCTCTTCCTCTGAAGATGATGTCATGTGTGAATATTGCCCATCGGCAGCCAGAGGACAGAGTAGATGATGACATCTGGGTAAAGATGCCAGATGGGGATGGGCTTGATGGCTTACCAGACGGTGTCACTAAAACTTGGGGAATCTTAATTCTCATCATGAGCTACAGTGATCTCATGTAAGAGAATGCAATTGAGGATAAAAATAAATCAGGCTCATAAATAAACTTGGAATTTGGAATTGGTGGAACAAATAACAATGTCTCCCTCTTCCCAAGCACCTGTGCCTTTATCTGCAGCCAGCCACTGGGGGGCACCCATCTCTTCCCTGGTCACCCAGCCTGGGCAGCATTCCCTTCCCCACTGCCCAGGTTGGGAGGGCTGAGCTGAGGGTGTCCAGAGCCCCCCTTCCCCACGCTTCCCTTCCTTTTATTCTGAGCTGCGTTTTCCCAGTCCCAGGCATCTTCCCTATAGCTTGGCTCTATGACTCAAAAAGTATGGTCGGCCTTGCATGCCGAGGGTCCTTGGAGAGATGGCAAACCCTCCAGCCCCAACTTATCTCTGGGGTTCCCTCAACCACCATCCTTTAGGGGTCTTGAGTCCCACTGCCCACCCCTTCTCCAGTGTACCCCAGCTCTGCTCCCCCTCCAGGACCTCCCCACCCTTCCCCTTCCCTCAGAGCTCCCCGCCTGTGCCTCTCTACCTCAGAGTTCTTCCATTCTATGTCCCTGCCCCACTAGAACGCAGCCCTGCTTACCCTCTCAAGGCCTCCCTGATCCCCCCAAGACCCCTGCCCGAATCCCTACCGTTGAACAGGAAGCATTGATCTGCTCAGGGCTGCGGTGCTCCGGAGCCCACTGCTTGCTAGATTAGAATCGATCTCCCGGGCCCTTCACTGGGCTGCTCAGTCCTGGGAGGGTCAGGGATGCTGTGAGGACTTGGTGGTGGCTGGAGCAGGCGCGGGGTGAAGAAATGGGGAGGCTGTCCTGCTAGGGCCCAACAGCTCTGTACTAGGAACGTCTTTAATTCAAAACAATGTACTTTCTTCTCCATTGTCTTGCTAGCTCCTCACTCAGAGCCCAGGGGCAGGGTTTAAAGGTTATCATCCCCATTTTACAGATTAGTTCCCTCAGGCTCCCAGGGGAAAGAGACTTGTTGACTCAATGGTAATTAAATGAGTGGCTAACCTGGGGCCCTCAGGGAAGGAATAGGCTCTAAACCCAAGGTGTTTCTGGCCTGGGTTTTTTTTTTTTCCTCTCCCAGTGCTCTGATCTCAAGTGCTTGGGCGGGCTCAGAGAGATCAATTCATGCCTGAGCCGTCAGAGCCCCCACGGACCTCCTTCTCCTAAGGGTAACCCCAACCCTACTGGGGTCCTGCAGAAATAAGGGAAATATGCAAAGGGCAGGGAGCAAAGACACCTTGGTTACACAGGTAACTCACCTCTTTCCTCAGCCTAGTTTCTGTCTTTATTAAATAAAGCCAAGGATCTGGAAGGTTCTTAAACAGATTCTGAAGCTTTTCAAATCAAAGCCCCTCTTTCTCACCGCCCTTCAGAGACAGCAGTTGTCTCTCCTGCCCAGCCCTTCCCTTTCTCTGACACCCCCCAGAATCCAGCCCCTGCCTCACCCCTGATCCTCCCTCTACCAATGCCTGGTCACCTGAGGGGTGAGCCCTGACCTAGAGGAGGCAGGGCAGTTAGTCCTTGCTCCACCCTCTGCTCAGGCCTGCTCAGCAGCCCCCGCCCCACTGCCACTGCCCTAGCGAGATTTATGGGACTGCAGTCATCAACAGGGCTGCATGTGAGCACATCCACTGTCCACAGCTGCTTCCTGCCCTAGTAGCTGGGGCACCTTCCCGCCAGCCCTGCCTCGGCCCCTTTAATCAACCTGGAAGAGCCTGGGTGACCCTGGTCCTTCCCACAGGCCCTGCTTCTCTCAGGCGAGCACGCTGTTTGTCCCGCCCCATATCCTGGGATCCCCCTTAGAAACCAGGGAAGGAATGCAGGCATAGAGGTTGGGGTGGGGAGGAGCAGTTCTTGTGGGTCCAGAAGCGCAGATGAGAATTGGAGACATGTCCCAAAGTACCTGTGTGTGTCCAGAGCCCTAGGAGAGCACAACAAGCCTGGCTGATAGGTACAAGGGGAGAGGTTCCGCTGGCTCAGGCAGGGCTGGGCTGGATTCTAGAGCTGAGGGGTTCCAGCAAGGCTGTGGGCAGAATCCACCCCTGGGCAAAGAAATACCAGCGTCCTTAGCCACCGAGGGTCTCCTGCTCAGTTGTATCTGATGAGGTTGCAAACCTCTAGCTGGTGGTGAGGGTGAGTGGAAGAGGGAGGTTGAAGGTCACGAGATGCAGCCCCCTGACTCTGGTTGGGGCTATTTCTCCAGTGCCCAGAGCACCCTCATCCTGGCCCCTCCTTCTTGCCGGATGACTATCAGGTCGCTCTCTTTCAGCCACATTCATTGACCACCTTGGGTGACCACCAGCTCCTCAAGGGCAGGGACTGGGTCCCCGTGAAGATTGCCCCAGGGTTCCCAGCCTCGCTCAGTCAGGAGCCACCTTCACGAATTTCCTCCCTATCAGGGAACCTTTGCACTAGACTAACTCAATATGTTTTCTGTTAACTCTTTGAACTTAAATAAATTTACTTGAAAGGAAACCTTATCTCTCTGCCACTCCAAGGAATGATATGATATCCATGAAATCAGAGGTTGGACCTTCTAGTTGGGGTTTTTCTAATCCTTATGAAAATAAAGGTATAACTATTAAACTATGAAGCAATCTCATCTTTCCTCCTGTGGTGGACAGGAGGTGACGGGCCGGGCAGCAGGCCTCAACAGTGGATGTGTGGAGGAAGGGGGCTGATGAGGGGCCAGGCTGAATGGAATTTGGCTGCGTCCCAGAGTCCCCAGCCGCCTCCTCCTCTTTGGCTCCAGTTGGCCCTGTGAGTCAGGCCCTGTGTGGAGGTGCGTGTGTCTACTGTAGTGCCTGATACTCCCCAAACCTAGACTACACTTGAGGGGCGCTGTTTTGAGGTTGGTGGATTGTGGGGGTGGGGGCATGTCAGGAAGACTGCTTGTTGGCCAGTGGGGTTGATTTCTGGGGATGAGAGACAGCAATCTGTTATATACCCAGGAACATGGCTGAGGCTAAGCCCCACAACTCCTCGGGAACCCCTGTCCCTGCTGGGCTGTGGGAAGGGCAACATTGAGGCTGGAGGGTGGGAGGCAGCAGGACTGGATCTGGAGAGGCCAGGAGCTCAGGGCTGGTGGGCACGTGGAGAAAGGATTCAGTTCTGGGTGGGGACCTCAACCCCCGGCCTTCTCTTTTCTTCGCTCCTGTACTGTCCTTTGTCCCCTGTGCGTCCCTTACAGGTCTTGAACTTGTATGTTTGTGTTGGGAGGGGAGACTAAAGAAAGGGAGGGGATGGGTCAGGGGAGGGCCCCAGGGGGGAGGGCTTGAGCTGTTCTGTCTGCTTTCTTTCTCCTTTGAGTTTGTCCCAAATCCATCTCTCACTGTCCTCTCTGTGCCCAGCCTCTCCTGTGTGTCCATCTGTCTGTCTCTGGGGAGGGAGGGGAAAGAGGGTCCCATGCCCCAGTCCCTGGGCCTCCATCTCCTTGAGAAGCCCCAAGTATGACCTTTGTCCTCATCCCTTCTCAATGTATCCTAGTCCTGGCCCCTTTCCAAGCCAACCCCTAGCCTTTAGGACACATGTGTCCTGGATGCTAGTCTGAGGGAGGAGGCTAGGGCCCTCCATCTGACCTTAGAGGATGCTCTTGAAAGTAAAGTAAAACTGTGCAGGCTCCTTTCCAGCAAGCATCTAAGAGGAAACTCCCCTTTCCTCACCTGTTCACACCAGCATTAGAAAGGGGGAAGGGAATGTGTGGATTGAGAGGTGTCCAGGACCCCTGCTTCCAAACCTCCCTTGGCCTCAGAGGACAGCACCTCACCTGCAGTCATTAACCCTCCAAACCCAGCTGCAGAAGAGCAAGAAACTGGGTCTTGCCCTTGTCTCCCACCTCCCTTGGCGCTGTCGTTTCACTTACCACCCCAGCCCCCCTTCTCCTCCTCTGCCCCAGCCCCCCTTCTCCTCCTCTGCCCCCTAGTGGGGGGTGGGCAGCCCCTGCCTCGCCCCAGGTGCCTCTCTGCCCCAAAGCCAGGCCCGATCCCACCCCTCCCCACAGTGACCCCAGTAGTGGCTGGGCAGCCTCAAGATAGGCGCACAGTGACCCCGCCGTGTCCCCTCTCCCCTCTCCCCTCTCGCAGATCCAGAGCGGAGCAGCCCCCCCATGCTGTCTGCGGATGATGCCGAGTACCCGCGCGAGTACCGGACCCTGGGGGGCGGGGGCAGCGGGGGCAGTGGGGGCCGGCGCTTCTCCAACGTGGGGCTGGTGCACACTTCGGAGCGCAGGCACACGGTGATCGCAGCCCAGAGCCTGGAGGCCCTCAGCGGGCTCCAGAAGGCTGACGCCGACCGCAAGCGCGATGCCTTCATGGACCATCTGAAGAGCAAGTATCCCCAGCATGCTCTGGCCCTGAGGGGTCAGCAAGACAGGATGCGAGAGCAGGTGAGTGGGAGCCCAGCTGCAAGCTGGGGGCTGGGGGCCATGGCCAGGTGGCGGGGCAGCAGGTCTGATCCAGGGCTCCTCTGCCCCCAGGCTCATTCCGATTCTGAGAGGCGTCTGGGGCAGAGAAGGGGGGATGGGGGAGTTGGGCAGTTGCCCTGGTTGGCCTTTTCTGGAACCTGGGGAGGAAGAAGTGGGGGCTCAGCTTCCAGACCTTTGCCTGCAGTCCTGGGATTTGGAGCACAGGATTGGGCAGAGAAAGCCCAGCCTCAGAAACTTGGGCTGTTGGACTGGGCAGAGGGGCAAGAAGGCATGTCTGGGAGGCCAAGGGAGTGCTGGGGAGGAAGAGGGGATGCCTTAGGGACTGACTGTTCTGAGCCTGAGGGTCTGTCCAGAGGTGGAGTTGAGATGCTTGGGGTCTGCACCTCTGCAATATTGCCCAGTGGGAGTCTAAGTAGGATGGATCTGATGTGTTTCCAGCCCCTGCAAGAACAGAGCCCGGAACTCCTGGGGCCTTTAACCTCCTTCTCCCCCTGTCCTTCCCCCTAAGAAGACTTGCTGTGTGACTTTGAGCTAAAAGCTGCCTCTCTCTGTGCCTTGGTATCTCTCCTGCCATCAGTAAGGTTTAGAGAGGAGTTGGGGCTCCTGCCTCCGGTCCAGCACCTGTCTCATCTCCTTCTGTGGGAGGTGGTGTGCTTCCCTTATCAACCTCTCCCAGATCCTTGGGTTCTGGTTGCAACTCGCCATCTGAGTATGACCTTCTTGTCTGTAGGAAAGTTCTTTCTTGGGACTAGCCTTCTGCTTACAGTCCCACATTGGTGAGGCACCTTGACTGCTGAGACTCAGGCATTATCCACTCTGGGAGAAGGGACAGAGGGGAGGGTGTTACATTCCATCAGCGTCCTTTCGGTTGAGCCTTGGGGTATCAGCTCCTGCTCCCATGCCTGCCTTGCTCTGTCCCCCGTTTCCAGGTACTGCTGGGTGGGCTAGGGGAGGGGAAGAGTGTCCTTACCCCATCCTCACTGCAGGGAACAAGGACATATTGGTGCATTTCTGGTACCTTATCTGCCCCCTGATGTCACCTCAGTTCTGTCTGGCTTTTTGCCTTTTCTTAGCTCCAGAGTCCTCCTGGGAGCAGAGTTACAATTGTGATAAGGGAGAGTTACAGAAGAAAGAGATATGCCCCCCCACCTTCAGGGATCCCCCTCAGTGGGTTCCCTATGTTTGTTCTGGCTTGGGAGGAGGGGGCAGGGGCATTTGTGATCTAGATGGGGGTAAAAAGATGGTTAAACTTGAATGTGAGGGGCACAGTAAGTTTGGAGAGGGTTTGGAGGAGGGGAGATCAAGTGTCTGGTCCGGGAAAGCTTCCTGGAAGAGGAGGTAACTACACTAGGCTTAGAAGGGTGAAAAAGGACTGATTAGGCATCAAGAAAAAGAATGTTGTTTTAGGAGATGGGGAGGAGTTGGGGAGCAGAGGTGAACATAGGCCTGAGCATAGTTGCTTTGAGGATTGGCACAGGCGTCTACCTGGCTGGTGCAGAAGGCTCAGAGTAGGGGATTATGGGAGGTGTGAGGGCAGACTGAAAAGGAGGACCAGAAGGTAGTGGCTAGAAGGGCCATGGTGTTTTTTTATGGTGGGTAAGAGGGGATGAAATGGGGGCTGGAGGCAGGAGAAGGAGAGGAAGAAGAGAGTGTTTTATGAAGGACAAAGGGGAAAGCATGGAGGGTTGGAGGGAAGACTGAACAAGTCTTGTTTGCTGCCTGGATCTAGGAGGCAAAGACAGAAAAACCTGGGTGACAGGGAGATGTTGGTGCCTTGGGGAGAAATGAGAGACTTGGGAGGGAAATGGTTGGAGGTGGGGGACAGGAACATGGGAGATGAGTTTGAGGAGTGGGTAGGGCAGTCACAGGGATGCCTGGTAGGCACTGTTTGTGCAGCTGAAGACTTTGAAGGGACCACAGCTTCAGGAGGAGGCTTGACCACCATGACGGCAGAATGGAAGTGGGACCTGGCACATACACAATGTCACCAGGGTGGAATGGAGTCTGAGAGAGGAGAGGGCCCCATTGATGGCTGTGGGGAAGGGGAACCAGGAACAGCTCTGCATCTTGAGGAAGAGGAGAAAGGCCCAGCAGGAGGGCCCCCTACAGTTCAGAAGTCAGGAGGGATGGGAAGAGAGAAAGCCATTGGAACTGGCCAGGATCTGTGGGTCCCCAGGGGGAGTGAGAGCTCATTTCTCCTAGTGTGGTGAGGTAATGATCAGTTTCAGAGGAAACTGAAGGTGGCAAGGGAATAGGACCCTTGGCCTATCTGGGGAGATTTGGCCAGAGAAAGCTGACGACAGCCAAGTGGCGGCCTCAAGGGGCAGCAGGCCTGTGAGAAGATGTGGGCTTGTTTGAGGGCCTCATCCGTGTCTGGCATGTTCTCTGGCACCTACTAGGCACTCCTTAAATACTTAGTAAATGAATCAAAGCACAGCCACTTACTCTCAAATTCATTTCTTTATTCGTTCACTCATTCGTTCCCTCTCTTAGAGTGTAAGTGGGTAGGACCTTCGGCCAGTTCACTTGCCCTGGAATGCTCGGTGCCTGATCATAGGGCTGGCTCAGTAAATGTTTGTGGAATGAATGAAGATGAATGAATTTGAGGTTGCTGAGGGGGAAGAGGGTCATGGGGGTAAGGTCTTGGAGGAATCAGAAGACGATGGGCTTCCAGCCTTAAGTATGGTGTGGCCTTGGGTGGGAGAACAGAGTCGCTTCCTTTGAGATGGCAGGGAAGAGTGTGCTGTCGGAAAAGAGGGACATTGGGGTGAGGACCCCTGCAGATGGCTCCTGGTAAGAGGTGACATCTCCAGTGAGGAGGGAATGAAAAGCTGGAGGACGGGAGAGGTGAGGAGCAGCTCCCTGTCAGAGTGTACAGGGAGGTGGTTGAAAACTGAAGAAAGAGACCTCAGGAGTATCTGATGGGGAAGGCCCTCACCTGGGCTCAGGGAGCCCCCAGCCTGACAGGAGAGAAACATCCAGAAACAGACCAATGAAGGGCTCTAGTTAGAGACCCAGACTCACGAAGGGACTAGCCAGGGGTGCAGGGTCCCTCTGTGATGTGAGCTCTGTGCCAAAGCTTGCCCCAGGAATGCCCTTTCCTACCCATCACAGCCCCCCAGCGGCTCCTGCCCGCTCCCCCTAATGGGGTGTCCCCCGCTTCGCACACACAGGTTGGCGGCTGGACCGTGGACCCCGTGTGCCTCCTCAGCTCCCTCTGCTCCCACCTCCATGGCGACTCCGCCCCCTCCGGGGCTGGACAGCCGGCCCAGGTGAGTCACCCACCTCCACCCCACGCCCCCAAACCCTTGGTGGAGTTTGGCTTTGGGGAGGATTTTTTTTGGAGGGGGGAATATCCCGGATTTTTACTTGGCATCTCTTTCTCTTAGGTAGGGTCCCCCATTTTCAGGAGACTTCTATGCCCTGTACTCTCCCCCTGATTGCCTAATTCCTACCACTCTCTCCCCAAACCTGTGGCAAGATTTGGCTTTGGGGAAGGAATTTTTTGAGGGGGAATACTCAGGTTTTGAAAAAAATTTTTTTGTGTGTTCTTTACTCCTTTAAATAGGAGTCCCTCCCCCACCCTTGCCCTCTGGTTTTCAGGAGTCTCTTATGCCCTGAACTTAATTCCCATCCCACTGCAGATCATCTCATTCCCTTATCCCCACCCCACCACCCTTCCATCTCTGAGCAGACCCAGCCTTCCCCTGATGTCTTGCCATCAGGAAGTTCATGATGTCTCTCCCCACCCTGCTTGCTGTGTTGAAGGCTTAATTTCAAAATTTTAAGAGGACATTGGCATCTGTCCATTTATTCTGAAGTTGTTCCTTGCTTCCCCATCAAGCCTCAGTTTCCTTGATGGGAAGATGGATCTCAGCTTAGACAGGGGCACACTTGGACATGGCTTAGGCTCCCAGCTCAGACCAGGACATTGCCATGGGAGAAAAATAGACATCCGAGGCCCAAACGGGAAGGAGGGACCAGAGAATCAGAGTTATAACGGGGAAGTGCAGCCCCCAGCGGGCCTGGACTTAGGGGCATTCAGCTGTAGGAGGCGGAGGAGGTATCGAGGCAGAGGATCCAATGGACAGCATGGGTGCCAGCTTCATTTCCTCACACGCCCTGCTCTGCCTGGGGAGGGGCAGCAAACCTCAACCTTTTCAAGAATTAGGAGAAATAAAAATGTGACAGCTTAGGGAAGGATAAAACTTCAGATGTTTTGGCCAAGTGAACTCAAACCTAGCAACAGATTGGCATGGCTTGGCATCACTCACAGGGCAGTCAGCCTGTCTCCCCGCCCCATCTTGACTGAACTTAGGGGAGCAAAGATGTGTCTACTCCCAGGCTGGATGGCAAGTGGGACAGACTGAGTGGCCAAGTACGTGTGGAGGCCAAAATGGGGCTGAGACAGGAATGGTGATGGGGCGGAGGACAAGTGCACTGTGCCCGGGATATGCAGAGGCCCTCCCTAGATGGAGTGTCTTGGTGTTAGATAGTGTTGGGGTGATGAAGAGGCGTGAGGCTGGACTTGGTGAGCTCAGTTGTCCCAGGTCAAGGGGTTCTAGGCCTGCCTATGTCTGCTCTGATGGAAGAAGGAGGAGAGCTTGAAGGGGACCCTCACCCCAGAACCTTGGAATTACTGAGAACAGTGGCTGTGCCCCGGATTTTGTCATTACTTGATACTTAGTGATCACACTTTCCATTCCCCATAGCTGAGTCTGAGTCTCCTTTTTATAAAGTGCAGGGCCAGAGACTTTCAGCAAATGCCAGAGTCACACAGCAGAGCAGGATCAGAGGCCATCAAAGAAACAGAAATCCTAGGCCTCCCAGACTTGGCTGGGAATTGAGTCATGGGAGAACTAAGAGGGCAACGGTGCACAGCTGAGACTGGTGGGGAGAGATTGTGAATTTGGAGGGTGACGGGTCAGGAAGCAGGACACTCTCCTCCCCCCACCTTAGATCAGACCTTTGGCGTGGGGGCCTGGAAAGGACCCTGGGAGACCAGAGACTAGACTCCAAGCTACAGCCCCTCCCCCGCTTCCATTAGGCTGTCTAACCTCCCTCCCTCCTTCTGCAACCCGAGTCTCCTGCGGAGGGCCGGCGTATCGGGTGACCGCGGCGACGCAGCCACCAGCCTCCGCCGCTCCTCCGCGGGGCTGCGCCTGCGGGGCCGCGCCGGGGGAGGGGGCAGGAGAGAGGATGTGCACGGCGGCGCGCTGCGCCGCGCCAGGTGGAGTCGCGGTTACCGAGGCGACCGGGGCCCGGGCCGGCTCGGTGGCGGCTCTCGCATTGCAGCAAAGGGCACCGACAGCGGCTGCGGCTGCGGAGGCGGCCGGGGGAGGGGAGAGCCCGGGCGGGTGGGAGTAGGGGCCGCCCTCCCTACCCCACCCGACGCGGGACCAGGGGCTAGAGGCCCCGCGCATACACCTGTGGCCGCAGGTAAGGGGAGCGGAGCGGCTGCGGGGAGCAGGGGGCGCCACCTCCGGTTCTGCGGGGAGCGGGGGCACGAAGATGGGGGGCCCGCTCCGCGGCTCTGTCCTGGGGTGTGGGGTGCGCAGGCCTTTGCGGTTCCGGATCCCTGAGAAACGCCCCCTCCCTTCCCCCACCGCGTTCGCAGCCTCCGCGTGGGCCAGGCCCCCCCCACCCCGAAATGCGGAGGGCGCCCCCTCCCCCAACCTCGCAAAGTCATGACCTTCTCGGGGTGCGCCCTCGCCCCCTGCGCAGCGCAGGTCCCGCAGCACCGCCCCCCCACACACGCACCCACTGCACTGGGAAGGGGTGGGAGGTGAGGGTGTCTAGGGGCACACGTAGGGGAGGGCCATGCATGTGAGTGGTGGGAGGTGGCGCCCGCAGGGCGCGTTGCGTAGTCCCAGCCTGGGGGGCGGGTGTTTACGTGGATGCGTGTTCACAGGAGTTGAGAGGTGGGTGTGTGCGCCAGTGCACGCGGAGCCAGGGGATTAAGGAGTGAAGGTGCGACCTATTGGTTGTCCGCCCTCCTGGAGGATGCGTGGTAGGGACTCCAGGTCAAGGAGGGGGTCACGCACTCACCTAGCCCACAGGGGACATCTGCCCAGGGGAGTAGCAAGACCTCAGCTGTCTGGCTGGGATAAGGCCCCCCAGGGGGCACAACCCCGCCCTCCTAGGGCACAGCGTGAGGGAGAAGGGACCAGCTGCTAGAGGAAAGTAGAACCCCACTAAGGGCCCCTAGGGTAGAGGAGGGAGGGCGTTAACTCCCCATACCCCAGAGGGAAGAAGCTGTTTCCTCTTCCCTCCAGGGAGTTTGAGGACTCCCTGGCCTTGCTTCCTTGGGTCTCAGAGCTCTCCCTCCCCCATTTCTGAAAGCCTGGGTCCCTACAGTGGATGGAGGGCTTCCATCTTTTCCTCTCAGAACCCGTCTCATTTTCCCTAGCCTCTGTAATATTCCTCCCTGTGATTACCGGTGACAGGGTCTCTTACTCAACCCTTTTCTTATTTTACTTTCTCACTGTCCTCTGGGAAGGGAAGACACCCCCCCCCCCATGAGTAGAGGAAGGGAAACAGCGTCTTCTTGGTTTTGGAGGTTTTTTCCTTGGGCTGGGAAGTCAGATCTCTCCTGAGCCCTTCCTGCCTTGTGCTTTCCTTGGGGTGGAGGGTTCCTGGTGCTGGGAAATCCCCTGGGAAAGGGCCCAGAAGGCTGAGCAGTGCTGGGTACCAGGAGATGGAGGCAGTGGTGCCAGATGAGAGTATTCAGAGACATCCCCCTCCTCCTGTGGGCTGGTCCTATTTTCTTGGCACTCATTCATGGCTGAATGTTTGTTGAGGGCCTGCTATATACCAGGCACTGTGAGAGGCACAGCAGGAGGAACAGACAACCAAGGAAAAGAGTGAGAAGGTAAAGGGTGCTGGAGGTTGGATGGGGAGAGCCCCACCTTAGTGAGCCAGGGAGGAGTTCTCTGCTCTGTCACCCAAGGCTGTCCCATGGGTTTAACACCCTGTAAAGTTTCCCCACTCCAAGGACACTAAGTTGCCAGGAGACTGTCTCCTTCCTGCTGGGGCCAGCACGAGAGAGGATCCTTCTTTCCACTTGCCAGAGAGGATGGAGGGCAGGATTCGCTTAGTGTACTCTACAGGCTAGAGCTCAAAGTCCCAGGACTCTGATTGCAGCCTCACTCCAAGTTGGCCAAGCACAAATGCAGCAACTCTTCCATCTGTACCCTCTAGTGGGACTTGGCTGGCCATTTCTGTGGCACTGATGCTATACAGTTTTCTCCCCTGGCCCCAGATTGTAACTCCTCCCTTCCAGCTCTGACTGCCAGGTGGATGTGCCCAGCCTTGGGAACCCCAAGCAGGCCCATGTTGAAGGCGTAGCTAGTGTAGCTGTAGATAGGTCCCATCCCTGTCTCCCTCCCAAAGGCACAATGTAGGCCCCAGCCATCTGCACATACTGAGTTGGATGTGTTGACATTGGGGGCTGGGGCATATTCTGTCTCCTTTGAATGAGGAGTACACCTACCTGACATAATATTATATTTGGGACATCACAGGCATGGGATAATAATTGAGGTGGCCAGAGGCACCTGGCCTGGCTAATGGGGGAAAGGAAGGACGAGACTTTCTCTTTGTGTGTGTGTGTACTGCTTGGTGTGTTTCTGCAGTTGGTGTGTGTGTGTACATACATGTGAGTGGGTATCGGTAGTTCTTCTGTCTGTTTCTGTGACTCTGCGGGACATTGAATGGTACTGGTGCCTCTGTTTCTGTAACTAGAGTGGTGCTTGTGGCAGTGTGTGTGAGCAAGTCAGGGTCCTGTAGAGGGTGCATGTCTGTGTATGAGTAGGGGTGGGCTACGTATGAATATCTGCTCTAAGTTCGTTTCTGGGGTTGTTCTGACTGTGGAGGGCTCCTCTCTAAGTGCTTGTGTCCCTTCGTGGGGGTGTGCTTGTGGTGATGTACTATCGAGAATATCTGGAAATCTGTGTGCAGGTCAGCGTGGGCCTGCGTATTGTGGGGGCGCTATGGGTGGCCCATGTGTACACGGTATAATGGTGGTGGTGGGTAAGGGACGGCAGCCTTTTCTGCAGAGCCGTCCATCACCGCCGGGGCTGTAGACATGACTCTTACCATAAACCTTCCCGTGCCCTCTGCCTGGCTCCTCTTGCCCGCAATGTGTCCTCTCCCTCTGTTATCCCTCCCCTTCCCAAGGCCACAGGCAGCTGTGGCTAGAACCTGTTTCTCCAGCCTCTTGTTTCCCCTCACCTCGGCACCTGTGGGCATCCCCTGGCACCCATGGGGGTGGCATATATCCATCAATTAGTCCAGGCTTTGGCCTCTCCTTCCCCTGCCTGGCATGTCAATATTTTTTATACCTCTGAGAGCCGGTGCTGGAGGGAGGTGGGGAACCTCTTGACCCCAGCCATAGCCTGGCATCACCTCCACCCTAAAGTTCTAACTCAGGGCAAGGCGCCATCCCAGCAGTGCCCCTCCACTCAGCCCCTGTCCAACTCCTCTTTGTCATTAAAGCATTCAGGTGGCCCAGAACACTCTGCTGTTGTGTTCTTCTCCCATTGGGGGCCCTCGGTGTCCCTCTCCTCTGCCAGTGGCTCTGAGGCTTGGGGAATCTTGTTTGCTGGTGCCAGGCACCCCAGGGCCAGGCCATCTGCTGCCTCTGTCTTCTTGCTGAGGCTGGCACCGGTCAGCAGGGTGCCC
This sequence comes from Hipposideros armiger, assembly GCF_001890085.2. Classification (NCBI taxonomy): domain Eukaryota; kingdom Metazoa; phylum Chordata; class Mammalia; order Chiroptera; family Hipposideridae; genus Hipposideros; species Hipposideros armiger. Next base: position 3,686,599 of record NW_017731390.1, on the reverse strand, counting down.
TCAGCTTTGCCAAGAACCAACCCAGCCTCCAGGCCACTCCTTCCTGTCCTTAGCCATCTGGAAGGGCCTTCTGGCCTCCAGGGAAGGCAGGGTGACCCTAGGTTATTGTGAATGAGGAGGAATCTGAGGCTTGTCGTTCTAGGGATGTAAGGAGACCTCCTCTGTTATCTCTCTGCCATACGGTATTTCCTGGTCTCCCCAACTCCCTCTGTTGCCCAGGATTCCCCATCCGTTGCCTAGTGCTGTGAGGTGACTGCCATGTGTCCACCTTTCTCTATAATCCAGGTCCATTATGCTAACAGGCCTCCCTGCCCTGGCCTGGTCCCCAGCCTCCCTCTTCCACTCCCTTCCCCACCAACCTTCCTGGGGTCCAGTTCTGACCCCACTCTGCTTCACTCAAATGCTTTCTGCTTGTCCAACCTGTTAAGGCTACATACTTTTTGCTTGGCATTTAAGCCCAGTTATCTGGCCCCAGCTCCCTCTTTACAGCCTAATCTTCTACATTCCCAGGCCCTGCATCCCAGCCAAACTGGACAATTGACTATTCGCTCAACACACTCTCCACTTGGCTGCCCCAGGGCACTTGCCCACCCTGTCCCCTCTACTCAGCATGCCTTTACCCAACCTGAGCTGCTCCATTTTCAAGACCTAGCTCAAATGCCACCTCTTCTGGGAAGTTTCTCCTGGCCTGTCGCAACCAGATGCCATTTCTCTGACTCTGCAGCCCTGATTCATCTGTCATTATCTTGTGGGTTCTCTATATCACAGTCATCTGCACCTTTCCCCACCTGTAACTGAGGACAGTTACTAGAGCGTGTGGCTTGTGAACATCTGGAATGGCTCTCCCCTGCCCCCACCAACAAGCCTGGAGCCTGCTCAGGGCCATCCTGGGTCTCAGTAGTGAATGGGATGTACCAGGCGTAGCATCCTTATTGCTCTTGGGAGGGTGGAGGGCCCGTGTCCCAGGGCTGAGTGCTGAGCTTCAAGGGTCTCCAACCCTCCCCTGCCCCTACTCTCCCCACCCAGCCCCTCATAACCATCTCTTCTCTTATTTCCATCAGCAGCCAAACTACTGGAGTTTCAAGGTCAGTGCGTGGCTTCTGCTTCCGTGACAACTGCATGTGCTCTCCCGCCCTGCCCCTCCCTGCACATGCTTTGCACAGGGATGTGCGTCTGTATGGGACCTTCTGGTGTGGGCGGAGGGCCTTGGGGCTGCAGGCTGTGGCTGCTGCTTTGAGAGTCTGGGTTCGCCTGCCAGGGGCTTGTGGACCCAGTGTGGGAGCTTGGGCCACCTCTGCTGGGGATCTGAGCTGGACATCCTCAGGCTTCCCAGGCCGTGAGGGGCATTTTTGAATGAGAGAGGCTGCCTGATTTCTCCCCAGCCTGGAGAGACCGCTGCCTCAGGCAGGGGCCTGGACCCCATGATCTTGTTGAGGGTGCTGTTTTCTGAATTCAGATTTCATCTTCTAGAGAGGCCCTGTGACTATGACGGGCCCCTCATCCCTTTCTTACTTTCCACTATGGGGAGCTGGTCAGTGCCAGGCAGGAGACTTACAACCCTGCACCCCACACCTGTTGCCCAGGCTAAGCTCAGGGATGGGTGCCCTCCTGCCTCCCCTGGAGGGTCTGGATTATCTGCAACTGGAGAGCTGTCTGCCCCTCCAAGGGCATCCTGCAGACTCCGGGGGGAGCACCCTTGGGCGCCCTCTCCATCTTCCCTGGCACCCAGGCCCAGAGCTGAACCAAGTTAGACTGGTCCCGGTGTCCTGGAGTCTCTAGCCCCTCAATGCCCAGGCATCATAACAGAGGGTGGTAGGCACCCATCCCAGACTCCCCAAGTGTCCTCTCGCTCCAGACGTCTTGTTTATATGCATTCTCCTAGAGAGAAGTCCTGGAATCAGAAAATCATGGAATCATAGTATCATGGCATCAGCCATAACATTTTTGGAGGAGGCAGTAGAGTGTAGTGGTTCAATGCCCAAGAGCCAGACTACCTATGGTGACTTCCAGTCTGCTACTAACTAGCTAGGTGACTTGAGACAAGTTACCCAATCCCTTGGGCCTTGGTTTCTGCTCTGTAAAATGGAGCAACAATAACTGCATCACAGCGCTGTTGTAAAGAGAGCAGAAATGATATACTGCATGTGCCGAGCACAGTGCCTGGCCCAAAGGGAGCTTTGCAGGGTAGCTTACCTCATTCACTGTTAGAATCATGGACACTGACATGATCACCAAATCAGAGTCACCTTGGGAACTTGTCGAAAATCTTGAATCCCAGGCCCCAACTCCTAGAGATTCTGATTCAGTGAGTGGGGGGTCCTGCAATGTGTTTTTAAAAGCTCTCAAGTGATTCTGCCCGTCTGTGGACAGCTTCTGGGAACCTCAGATCCTAGTCTGATGGCCCCCACTCAAGGTGTCCTCTGCCTGATCTTTGACCAGGAGTCATGGCTCCTCCAGGAGCACCTCCAGTGACAGGTGCTCACTGCTTCCCGTGGCAGCCCCTTTCCTATCTTTGGAGAGCCCTGTTTGAATGACTGTTTTGCTCTCTTGCCGTCTCCCTTCTAATAGGGAAGTTCTTCTGGATGTCTCACTTTCCTCTGCCCTGTTGTCTCAGCCCAAGGATGGAGAGAAGTGCTAACAGGCTTTCTCTCTTCTCAGGAGGGTTTTCTACAAAGGCTGTGAGAATAGAAAGGTGCCCTTGGGGCCAGGATGGAGACAGGAACTGGCAGGGCAGGGAACATGGACATCTCTTTCCCCAGGGTCCCCTGGGTAGAGTCCCACCTTCTCAGCAGTCAGCAGTCCTTAGGCTCCCCGCCCCCCTACATTCTGGCCCCTGTTCCATCTTCTTACTGGCACCTCACTTGTGCCCCCATGCACTGTGGCCACCCCCTTCTTTTCATCCCTGCTAGCTGCTCATTCTGCCTGAACTCTGTAGCCCCTCATCCACACCAGCTTGTCAATCATTGACCTTCCAGTTGCCTGGCAACCCCATGACCACCAGACCAGACCTGGTTCCCCACACTGCCTTGGGGCTGAGGTGAGAGAGAGGGGTACAGGCTGGTACTGGTGGTCAGCCTATATCTGAACTGGGGGGGTCCAAAGTCTGGGCACGGGCATCCCTCTGTTCCCCCAGTTGCTACACTGCCTCCCTCTTCCTCAGACCCATGCCCACCCACTGGTCAAGGTATTGTGCTTGAGGTTGGATGTCCCCTGAGGTTCCCAAATCTGGCCTTCCACATCCCTGAGCGCTTGAGGCCACTTTGGGGACGGCTGGGCACATTGCCCATCAGAGAAAGATATTCTCTTTTTGAGAGTGCTAATCCTATTGGAACATTAAATTGAGTTAATACAAAGATGGAGATTAATTAGAGGTTAATCAGGATTTGGGGAAGGAGAGGGCTGGGGAGGAGAATAAATGATTCCTTTTTAGAGGTACTTTTCCTGTTTTAAAAAAATTATAAAAGTGATATATTCTGGTTGTGTAAAATTCACCCAGCATAAAAATGCATAAAATTAAAAATCTGTCTCAATCCTGAGATAACCAATGTTAATGGTTTTGAGTGATTTGTTGTTAAAAATAGGCAATTTATTTTCTAGAAAAATACAATTGGGTAACGTGATTTCTTTCTTGATAATACATGTATATGTAATACATATATGTGTATAATGTACATAATATGGAATGATGTAGATCTGATTCATTATAGGTCTCCTTTAAATAAATGAGTTTCTGACAACAACCAGGTTTGAGGGGAGGGATTGGGGCAGGATGGCAGGAAGCTGTGGCCTGAGTGACAGCTGTAGCCGTCAGCCAAAAGTAGGCTCTTAAAGTGCAATAGAAATCATGGTGAACCCTTCCCCAAGGAGAGAGTAATCAAACTGTCCCTGGGGCAAGGAATGGTCACTGGGTGACACCTTTCCCTAGCTCCAGCCAGATATCACCTTCAGTTGTAGCTTCAGGGCAGGAGGCTGTTGTGTTGGGTTCCAGGGGAGGCCTTTCCAGGAGGCTAGTGGTTGGCTGTGTGGCAGCATGTGCCTTGCAGGGAGGGGCTGAGGCCTGTCATTTATGGCATATATGTGTGTGGATCACACCAGGCTTAGCATGTGCACTGCATGTACTAGGCAGGTAGTCTGTTTGAAACGGGCCCAGCTGGCTTTGGGATGGTTCTCCCAGTCACCCTAAGTCAAGGACATTGTGCCCAGCTCTGTGAGGGTCCATACCCCACCCCCCACCCCCAGAGCTGGGATCCTGGGGCTCCAGCTCTCTTTGCTTTCTCCCTGGTCCCTGCTTTCCGCCCCCTACCCCAACCCTCTGAACTCCATGAAGGATAAATTCATCGTTCACAAACCCGCCGCTTAATTAATGTCTGGAACTAATGCCCCAATTTGCTCAACAATTCTGCTGCTCACCTTGGTGACAAATTTGTGTTGTTCTTTGGAAGCTTAAAATAGCAGGCTTGCCCATAGCTCCCCCTCAGATGGTTCCTTGTCTGGCTTCCCAGAGTGCCTGAGTCCTTTACCCACTCCTTACCTGCTGGGTGTCTTAGGGAGGCCAAGACCCCAAGAGGTTGGGAATTCTCCTGCAGCCACCCAGCTTGTCTGGAATCCAGGAGACCCTCCTGTGTGTGTGTCGCTGGCTGGTGGGGGCTCCCCAGGCCTGGATGGGGGCAGCGGGCAGAGCAAAGGGGCTCATGCTCAATTCATCTCATCCGCCCTGCTCCTGCAGACCCGCAGCTCACGCCACACTCAGGGAGCCCAACCCGGGCTGGCAGACCAGGCGGCCAAGCTGTCCTACGCTTCAGCTGAGTCGCTGGAGACCATGTCGGAAGCTGAGCTGCCTCTGGGCTTCAGTAGGATGAACCGCTTCCGCCAGAGCCTGCCCCTCTCCCGCTCTGCCAGCCAGACCAAGCTGCGCTCGCCAGGTACTGCCTGCCCGTGTGCATCCTCCTCCTGGCCACTGGCTCCTCCCTCTGCTCTGCTTGCCCTGGAACTCTCTTCATCCCCTTTACCACTCCAGCTCTTTTCAACCATCTTTCTACCAAGCCTCTCCCTCCCTTCCCCATCTCCCCACCCCCCAGCAGTCTCCTCCCCTTAGGGCCTCTCCCTCCTCAGCTTCTCTTCCCAGCCCTTCCCATCTTTGCTCTCGACCCTTTCTCTTCCTCCGCATCCCCTGACCTATCCTCTTCTCTCTCCAAGCCTCCCCTCTCCCTTAGCCCTCTCTCTGCCCCTCTTCAACAGTCCCCCTTTCCTTCTCCCCCTTCTTCCCCTCAGTTTCTGTCCCACTTGTTCCACCCCCCAATTCCACCCCTCAACTCCAAGCTGCCTGAGGTTGAGGAGGTGCCTTGAGAGGCCAAGCAGCATGAGGAGTGCCTGGGTGCACCTGCACTCTGGGGCAGCGTCCGGCCTCAGACCTTGTCTCTGTGGGACCAGCGCGGCTCCTGAAGGCCCCCCTCGCTCTCCCGGACGGCGGCCTGGTGGTGGTGGTGGCACTGACAGCGAGGGTGGCCTCTCCTTCACAGGGGTGCTGTTCCTGCAGTTCGGGGAGGAGACTCGGCGCGTGCACATCACGCACGAGGTCAGCAGCCTGGACACGCTGCATGCACTCATCGCGCACATGTTCCCGCAGAAGCTCACCATGGGCATGCTTAAGTCGCCCAACACCGCCATCCTCATCAAAGACGAGGCTCGCAACGTCTTCTACGAGCTGGAGGACGTCCGGTGGGCGTGGCCCCGGGGGAAGGGTGGGCTTCCGCTTACTCCTCCTCCTAGAGGGGCTCGACTTCGCAGGCCATTCCTCAGCCCCCTCCGGAGTCAACCCCAGCTCTTCCCCCTCTCCTCCCAGAGCCCTACCACCTCGTACCCTTCCTCGTTCTTCCCAGCCCCTACCCCTTTCATTCTAAATCTTGCCCCCCCCCGCCCCCAGCCCCCGCTGGTTCTCCTTGAGTCGAGCTAACCTGAAACTGGTGCATGAGGCCGAGGAAGTGGACGGGGTGGAGGCTGCTGGGTGTGTGTGTTGGTGGCAGGCACCCTGAGGCACGAGATCCACTGAGCAGAATTAGGAAGGGGTTGGGGCCCCTGGCCCCTCTTGCCACCCCTCTTCCCTCTGCCTGGAGTGGCTGCCCATCCTCAACACAGGGCTGGGAGGTGGTGACCCTCTGAACCTCCCCACGCCCCTCCAGGGACATCCAGGACCGCAGTATTATCAAGATCTATAGGAAGGAGCCCCTCTACGCCGCTTTCCCTGGCTCACACCTCACCAACGGGGACCTCCGGGTATGGCTGGGGATGCCCAGGGCATTGGGAAGGCTGGGCAGATGGGGTCCGGGAGCACAGTCTAGTCAGTTGTCACCAGGGACTACAGCTTTGGAGAAGAGGACACAGGCTGCAGCAGAGGAGGCTTCCATTTATTGTGGCGTCTTGGAAGAGTCCCTCCCCCCTTACCTGCCACTTGCCCTTCCAGTCCGCTCAGGATTTCTCCAACGTGCCTCTGCTATTCTAGACGGCTTCTCTCGGGAGCCACTCCCTTCCCCTTTGGCTTCTCTACCCCTCACCATAGGTGGGCTGCGGGTTGCCCTTCTGGTGCCTCTCCATCTGTCACTTCTTCCTCCATTCTGGGATCCCTGATGGGAGAGGGACCCAAATGCAGCAGGAGCGAGGGTAGGCAGAGAACAGAAGGGACTTCCTAAGTATAAGCGGGGGGAGGGGGGATGCTAACTCCTCAAGCAAGGGGCAAGGGACCCCCTTTGTAACCAGCCTTGTGGGGTTCCCGGACTGTTTTCTACACAGAGAGAGATGGTGTATGCATCGCGGGAGTCGTCGCCCACGCGGCGCCTCAATAACCTGTCACCTGCGCCGCACCTGGCGTCGGGCTCACCGCCACCGGGGCTGCCGTCTGGGCTGCCTTCCGGCTCGCCATCGCGTTCGCGCCTCTCTTATGCCGGGGGGCGTCCGCCCTCCTACGCTGGCAGTCCGGTGCACCATGCGGCGGAGCGGCTGGGAGGCGCCCCCGCCGCCCAGGGAGTCAGCCCCAGTCCCAGCGCCATCCTGGAGCGGCGCGACGTGAAGCCGGACGAGGACCTGGCGGGCAAGGCAGGCGGCATGGTGCTGGTGAAAGGCGAAGGCCTATACGCGGACCCCTACGGGCTGCTCCATGAGGGCCGGCTGAGTTTGGCGGCGGCCGCTGGCGACCCTTTCGCCTACCCGGGTGCTGGAGGCCTCTACAAGCGCGGCTCAGTGCGCTCGCTCAGCACTTACTCGGCTGCCGCGCTGCAGTCCGACCTGGAGGACTCCCTGTACAAGGCGGCGGGAGGCGGCCCGCTCTATGGCGACAGCTACGGCTTCCGCCTGCCGCCCTCGTCGCCTCAGAAGCTGGCAGACGTGGCAGCACCACCCGGAGGTCCCCCGCCGCCACACAGCCCCTACTCAGGGCCACCCAGCCGCGGCTCGCCGGTGCGCCAGTCCTTCCGCAAAGACTCGGGCTCTTCGTCCGTCTTCGCAGAGAGCCCCGGAGGCAAGACCCGAAGCGCTGGTGGCTCCTCGACGGCCGGAGCCCCGCCTTCCGAGCTCTTCCCAGGGCCTGGAGAGCGCCCGCTCGTTGGATTCGGGCCGCCTGTGCCAGCCAAGGACACGGAGACCAGGTGAGGAACTCTCTCAAGGCCTCAGGGCCGTGGGAATGGAGTGGAGAGGCGGCATCGCAGAGTCCGTTGTAGGATTGTGTCCTGGATTCTGAGACCCAGGAGTCCTTTGTAGACCTGGAGTAGTCTTGAGGGGTCTCCAAAGTATCTTGAACGCGGCAGGGAAAGCACTGGAGAGACGGACATGTGATTTTCCTTCTGTCTGCAATATCTGAGGGGTCCCTAGACAAGGAATCTGCAAACCTGGATTTGCATCCATTCCCTGAACCTCAATTTCCCTAACTAAAATTGAAACTGAACCAGCACTCTTCAGCGCCTTTCTCGCTGAGACACAGAATTTGCATCCATGAGAGCTGTCCAGCACAGGGGCAGCTGAAGTCCACTGGGGAGGGGGTGCTGGTAAGAACAAGGGATGGGGAGAGAGGCACATTCAGTTCGGTAGCCTCCTATCTGGAGAACTCTTGCCAATCATTCAGCTCTCTCCTAAGGGTGCAGGGCTGGAAGAGGTAACCAGGGCACCAACCTGTCCCTCTCTGCTCTCAAGCAGCTCTGCTGAGAGGTGAGAAGTGATTTACATTCACACAGCTCTCTTGTGGTCTGTGTGCCAGGAAGTGCATTGGGTACTTGTGCCAGTGCCAAGTTGGGCAAACCCAGTTCCTCCCCTAATTAGTGGGGGAGACACATTAAAAAAATACTTCCCTTCAGAGGGTGTACAGGGATTCCTCAAGGCTGCTGGGGACTCTGGGATGGCTTCAGAGAGGACGTAGGAAGGAGGGCATACCAGGCAAGGGGAAAGAGTGTGGAGGCACAGAGGCCAGAGTGGGACCCATCTCATTAGTGAAGAGAGATGAGGCTGCAGAGGGAGGGGGTGACTGTCAGATGGAGAAGGGACTTACCAGTGTTATACGGGGGTGGGGTGGGGTGGAGGGGCCTGTGGACTTGATCCTTAGGGGGTGGAGCTCTTTGAATTGTCTGTGTGCTGGTGACTGGGAAGGGAATGGTATTTCCTCTAATTACCAATCTTTGGAATGGGGGGCTGGGAAGGAGCGACCCCATGCCCAGAGAAGGGGTTGCTCAAAGCCGCCATCCTCCCCAGGGAGCGCATGGAGGCCATGGAGAAGCAGATTGCCAGCCTCACAGGCCTGGTGCAGAGTGCCCTACTACGAGGTTCGGAGCCTGAGACCCCCAGGTGAGGCACTTCTCCCAACACCACTGCCAGGGCCTGTGGTTGGGGCAAGATGAGAGGGAAGTGGGCAGCAGAAGCCCTGGGCTCAGCTCTGCCAGTGTCTCACCATGTGACTCTGGGGGAGGCCCTTCCCTTCTCTGGGATGCCATCCTGATATCAGGGGATTGGAGGAGATTATGGTAAGGTCTCACCCAGCTTTGGCTGTCTGGGGCCAGCCTGGACCCTCTGATAGCCATCTTTCCCCTGTGCCACAGCGAGAAGATTGAAGGCTCCAATGGAGCAGCCACTCCTTCAGCACGTGAGTGACCCTTCCCTCCTCCCTACAGGTCCTTAACCCCTGGGAGCCTCAGAGTCCTAATCAGTAAAGTGGGAATTAAACAATAGCTATATCACCAGGCTTTAAAGGATAGATGAGTAATATCACCTTAGCCCAAGATGTCTTTGTCCTGTCACTTTGCTCCCTACAGTAGGGCTCCCCATCATTTGGGGCAGGGAGTGAGAGCCACGTGCCTCTCTGGCTGCTGTGTGGGGAGGACCTTGCCCCAGCCTCTCCCAGGCTCACGAGTTGTTCTTCTCCCATCCTCGCTGTCCCTCTGCAGTCTGTGGGTCAGGCGGCCGGAGCAGCGGGGCCACCCCTGTGTCCGGCCCTCCTCCACCCTCAGCCAGCAGTACCCCTGCGGGACAGTCCACTGCCATCAGCCGTTTGCAGATGCAGCTGCACCTGCGTGGCCTGCAGAACAGCACTAGTGACCTGCGAGGCCAGCTTCAGCAATTGCGGAAGCTCCAGGTACCGCCGGCTCTGGGGCCTCTTTCCGTGCCCCGCCCCCTCAAGCCCCGCCCCACCAGAACCCACCTACTTGCCCCGAAGCCTCTTCCCAAAAGATCCGCCCCATTGCCTAATCGCTGATCCGAGTCCGCTGCTTCCTGGGCCCGTCTCCGAACGCTTTCTCCCCTTTCCTGTCCTTCTGCCCCTTCGCTGAATTTCTGAGCTCTCACCAAACTCCTACCTTTCCCCGTGTCCTCTTCACAAAGCCCTCCTTCCCCCTTCCCTGAATCCTCACTCTTCTCCTGGAGCCTCATTCCACCTCACTGAACCTCCTCCCCCGGTCAGTACTCTGGGGTCCCAGTTCCTTCCAGCTCAGCATTCCTTTCCCCTCTCCCCTACCTTGGGCTAGAGCCCTTCCCCCAGATCCCCTTAGCTCCCCCTTCCCCTCAGCTACCCTGCCTTGCCCCACCTGGCAGATGGTCCTACCAGTCAGGAGCCTGGCATCGCTGTGCGTGCTTCTCCAGGCCCGTCAGGTGAGAATAATGAGCAGAGACAGGCTGTAGAGGGGCAGAGAGTTGCCATCTGGGCAACGGGTAAGATCTCGCCTACCCCCAACCATTGCCCCAACTCGGCCTTAGAACTGGGTTCGAGCAGCATTAAGTTAGTCTTCCCGTCCCAGCCACAGAAACTCTATCAAACCCCAGTGCTTGAGTCCAATGTAGCCGCATGGTCGGCAGGGCCCTACATAGGATCACTCCCTGCCCCCCAAATATTCCCACCCCGTTCTCCTTCCTCAGTATTTCAGCACGTAAGCTTCTCCGCCCCCCCCCCCCCATCTCACAGCCCTTCGCTGCTGCTCTTGTTCATAGTCATGCAGCCGCACCTTCAGCATGGTCCAACTCAGCACTCCTTCCTCCACTATCCCCATACCGTTCTCCTCCTGCCTTTATTCTCCAGAATTTAGCTCTTGGCCTCTGCCCCCCACCATCCCACCCTTTCACTGCTGCACACAGCCGCAACCGAGCAGCCGCATCTGCTGTGGAGCCCGCCCGGCATCGGGCTGTCCTCTGTCCGCCTCCTCCCGGCCCTTTCCCTGCTGCTTGCCTCCACCCCCTCCCACCCCTGTCCATCTATCCATCTGCGTCCCGCAGCTACAGAACCTGGAGTCTTTGCGCGCGCTGCTGAAGGGCACAGAAGCGGAGCTGAGCATGCGCGTGTCGGAGGCGGCACGGCGGCATGAGGACCCGCTGCAGCGACAGCGCACCCTGGTGGAGGAGGAGCGGCTGCGCTACCTCAACGACGAGGAGCTCATTACCCAGCAACTCAAGTGAGGCTGGGCCCAGCTGCCGAGGGAGGGCTAGGGGTGCGGCCTGGGTGGCCTGCAACCTGGTTTCACTGGGAGGCGCACCTCTTCTTCCTTCTGAATCACAGGTGACGTTGGTCTCTTCTGAAGCCTGATTGCCTTCTCCTGCGTGGCCTGATTTCTCTGTGACCCACAAACCTTTGACCATCTGGCACAATTCCTGATTTCTTTGTTTCTGGCTTGATGCCTTCTTTTGCTATGGTCTTGCTTCCTAATGGTCCACAGTCTGGCTTCCCCATGGCCTGAAGCCTTACTCTCATATGGTCAGCTGCCTGATTTCACTCTGCCCTCTGTCTGCTTTCATTCTGGCCTGTGACCTGTGTAAACTGACCGTCAGGTAGAATATTCAGGTGGAGTATTCAGGTGTTGCCAGCTTGGTCAGCTTGGTGCTGACCGGCCACAGTTCCCTGATGTCTGAGACCAGGTATAGCCAAGGAAAAACCCTCCTCCAATTCTAGTGCAGATCTAGCGTTTTCAGAAGGAATGAGGAATAGAGAACACCCCACCTCCAAATGCTTAGACATGGAAGGGTTAACAGAAGATGGCCCTCTGATCCAAATTTAGCAAATGGCTGTCTGGCCAGCATTCGATTGTCTGGCACTGTTGAAGGAAGAAGCTGCCTTTCTCTGTCCATCCACTGAGTGAGCACCCCTACCTCACTGCAGTCTTCTCTTATCAGTCATTGGGGTCTGAGACAGAGACCCTGCTCCTTCCTCTGGCCTCTCTCCTAGTGGCACAGGACACAAAGGGGACCTGAGAACCAGCTCTAGCCCTGAGAGTCTATGTGATAAGGACAGTTTCTGCCCTTCTCCGCACTGTGGCCTCCTCCTCTGTGCCCAGTATTAAGATTTTTGCAGTTCTTTCCAGAGAGGGGTTGGGTTCAATTGGTCATTGACTCAGGGAGTCAGGAGAGGCTGCTCACAGGAGCCATCTTCCCCACCAAGTCATTTGGTTGTACCTCTTGCAAAGGGCTCCTTGAGAAGGGCTTGGGCCCATGCAGCTTGATGGCAACCATGCATTTCAGTGAGACACACAGCAAAGATCCCCATGACCCCGTGAGGCTGAGATGAAATACGGGGTCATCCCACTTGGAAATAAGCTGGTGGCAGCCACCCATCACTCCAGGTGTAAAAGCTTAGTGACAACTCTAGTCAGATCTCCAGGTAGACTGGCAACTGCCATGCCCCGTCATCCAAGGAATTCTACTACCTGACTTTCCTGTCCTCCCCTTGCCCCTTTTCGCTTAGCACAAAGGAGCTGGGTTGGAATTTTCAAAAGGAAATTTATTGAGACATTAAAGGAAAATGAAAGGAAATATAAAAGCACAGAGGCCGAAAAAAATAAAAGGACGGATTTATGCTCCTGTCACATGAGTGTCTGGTCCTCAGCTTCCTGGGGACCTTGGTTCTCCAGGAACACACAGACTCCCGACTTCCTGCCCTTCTATGAGACTGCTCACTTGAGAGAGTTTAGGGTCTGATCGATTGCTTCTGGCGGGATTATCTATCCACTTTGAAGGGGGCTTCTGCCTTTTTGGGGTGGGGTGTGTTCCACACCAGCCCTGCCGTAGCTTCAGCTTGGCCTTGAGGGCCCTCTCTGCCGAGCCCCCATATCCTCCCTGGGCATTAGATGAACCAGCAGGCCCCTCCTTACCCCTGTTCTGGCTGCAGCCCCTGTACATTTGCTCTTGCTCAGCTTCACTCTGCCCCTTCCTCTTGCCCTGACATCTTGCCGGAAGTTAAGGCCAATACTGTGCTTTAATCAGTTTGGCTCACTCACCTATCCTAGCCAAACACTTGAGCTCTGTGTAGACATTGCAGCCTCTGCTGGTTGACTGAGTCCTTTTGGCCTCTGGAGCCTAATTTGGCCTAACCCAAGGCCAGCTTTGTAGGCATGTGACCTATGCAGTCACATGGGACCCCATGCTCGTAAGGGTCCGTGCTTGGTTTATAATGCTCTGCTATTGTTCTCTTGAAATTCCTAATTTTTTAACTAGGGGGGAAATCTTCATTTGGCAATGGGCCCCACATATTATATAGCTGGTTTTGTCCTGACTCTCCCCCCTCTTAACTCCTCCAGGACTAAATCTGGGTCTGGAAAACCCAACTACTTTCTGGTCCCAGAGTCTAGACTTGGGTTTTTCTGGGACTCACTTGCAGAGCCTGCCCACGTTAGGCAGATTGCATGATCAGAAAACCAGGGTTCTAATTGAGCCTAAAGGGGGGCCTAGTCCCTTCTACCTGAGAGTTCCAGTGTTGTCACTTCCTAAAGGCTTACAAAACTGGCATGCCCTGAGCCAGTCAGGTGACACATACAGTGGAGGAGAGTTGTTCTTTCCCATATGGCAGAATGAGGGTTGAGTGGGATAGTGGATGGCTGTGGGGTGATGTTAGTCTAGTGTGGGAGTGAGATGCAATGTAATCCAGTGGCTGAAATCAGACATGAGTAGATCTTGCTTTGCCACAAAATAGTTGTATGACCTTGGACAAGTTACTTAATCTTTCTGAGCCTCTTTTTTTTTCTTTTTTCTTTTTAATGACAAAGCCGGTTTATTTGTTAAGGTAGCTAATTAATTAGTTAGGGTAGCTACTCTAACAAATTCTATAATGGTTCAGAAGTAATAATGGTTCAGAAGTAATAGACATGTCTTTCTTATGAGACAATATTGGGTGGGTTAGTGGAATTGCCCTCCTCTATGCAGTCATTCAGGGACCCAGGTAGAGGAGGTTTTGCCTTCTTCAATATGTGCCTTCCAAGATAACCCACAGGGTCACTGCCTTTCAACCAGCAGGAAGGGGAAAAGAGTTTTGAAGAGCTTACATGGGATGTTTTTATGGGCCAGGCCTGGAAACAGCATGTACCCCTTCCACTCATATTCCATTGGCTAGACCTCAGTTGAATGGCCACTTCTAACTGCAAGGGATGCTGTGAAATGTAGTCTGGTGTCTGAGCTGCTGTTTGTCTGTGTGTAAACTGGTGGTATAATGGTCCCACTCAGGATTTGTGAGGATTAAATAAGGTAATGAAAGTGAAAGGCTGAATGTAGAACCTGGCATACAGTAAATGCTTAGAACATGATAGCTCTTTGACTGGTAGTGCTGAGTCACAGGATTTTATCCTTGGCTCCAACATGGTCTTTTTACCTGCTAGTTGGATAAAGATATATAAGGCATGCTGGTAAGGTTTGCTGATGACACAGAGCTTTGAGGGTGAGCAAATCTGTTGGATGGTAGAACTGAGACTCAGACGTTGTTCCCACCTGGATACTTGAACTGAAATCCAACAGATGGGGTTTGACAGGAATGTATGTAAAGTCCTGCGTGTGGGTCAGAGATGTCAGCGACTCCAGTACAGAAAGGAGATGAACTACCAGGGCGCCAGTTCCTTCTTTTACTTATTCATTCATCCCACAGTTATTTACCAGACATCTATTCTGCTCCAGGCACTGTGCCAGGTGCTCAGCATTGGAGATGAATCCTGAAGACATGGCCTCTGCTTGCCTGAAGCTGCACAGCCCAGCAATCAGGAGCTCCAGGGGTTTGGGGGAGCAGGAAGCAGACCCCTAACCCCAAGTGTAGGGAGTAGAGGAGAGGTTCTCATTGAGACCTGAGGACAAGTGGAAATTAGTCATACATGCGCACACGTGTGTGTGTGTGTGTGTGTGTGTGTGTGTGTGTGTGTGTGTGTGAATGGAGTATTCTAGGCAGAGAAAATGGTATGTAAAAGGCCCAGAGAAGGCAGCACACACAAGGACCTCAGAGAAATTTTGGATGATTCTAAACAGAAGCAAGTCAGATGAGGACAGGGGTTGTGGCTGGAGGAAAAATACGAGCAGCCCCCAGGCCCTGATCCCTTGATACCCCTTTCCCATCTGCATTAGCTCATTTAATCCTCACAGCGGCCCCAGGAGGGAGGAACTCTTGCCATCCCAATATTTTAGATGAAGAGGTTGAGGCCTGGAGATATTAGGTAACTTGTCCCAAGATCTCCCTGCTGAGATGGGCAGAGCTGGGATTGGAATTTGGATCTGTCTGACTCTGGAACCAAATTTTCAACTACTACCCTCATACCCTTCTTGGCTGCATTGAAGAGTTTGGATTTTAGCCTCAGAATGATGGGATCCATTTAGGGTTCAACATGGGCTGGCGACTTGGTCTGATTTACTTTAGAGAGATGTGGGGTTTTAAATGACATGAGCTTAGCATAAGCCAGCTGAAAATCAAAAGCAGTTTTGTCCTCAAAGAAAGAGGCCAAGTGTCTGGATCATTTGAGAAAAGGTAGGTGGACGTGGCAGTGACACCCTGCAAGAGAAGAGACCCCTTAGAGGCGCGTGCAGCTGCCTCCAGCTCTTTGAAAGGCTGCCAAGTTACCTGCCGCTGCCTTAGCAGAATAAGAATCAGAAGATGCAAGTTATAGGGAGGGAGATTTGGGCTGATGTGGCTAAACATCAGAACTTCAAAGGGAGGACCGCGGGCCACTGTTAGCGAGCTCTTCCAAAGTCTCATCTCTGAGGTTTGGCATTTCTGATTTCTGATTTCACTTGGGCATGTGGTCTGGTAAATGGCTTTTAATTTTTATCTGACTGGTGACCTGATTTCTTTCCAGCTGCCCAATTTCAGGGGGCTGGGCTGGGGCCAGAGAGGGCTGAGAGGGTCTCTCTGTGGCTGCAGTGACTTGGAGAAGTCAGTGGAGAAGATCCAGAGGGATGTGTCCCATAACCACAGGCTGGTGCCTGGGCCTGAGCTGGAAGAGAAGGCGCTGGTATTGAAGCAGCTTGGGGAGACGCTGACTGAGCTCAAGGGTGAGCCTGGGGGCCAGTGCGTGTGGCGTGTGGTCCAGGTGGGAGTCCCCGCTGCATCCCTGTTCCCAACCCCAGGCACTGCCCTCTCTGCTGCCCATCCTATCGGTCCTCGGAGCTTCACCCTCCCCAGCTCCCTCCTTTTGGTCTCCTCAGCGCACTTCCCAGCCCTGCAGAGCAAGATGCGGGTAGTGCTTCGCGTGGAGGTGGAGGCCGTGAAGTTCCTGAAAGAGGAGCCACAGCGCCTGGACGGGCTACTCAAACGCTGCCGTGGGGTCACAGACACGCTGGCTCAGCTCCGAAGGTCATTCTATCCCTGACCGCTTATCTCTGACCTCTGACTTCCCCTCGGGTTACACACTGGGCCCAGATTGACAGCTCAGCCTCACCCCTTATCCTGACTCCCCCAAAGGTCACTAATGTGCCAACCAGAGCTGTACCCAGTTCTGACTTGGGACCTCCTCACATGTTGTAGGCTTGGCTGTCCCTTATGCTAGATGCGGTCATTTCTCAGGCCCTTCACTCTGTCCTGCAAGATCCCAGAGCCCTCCTCATGCCCTGCTTCCCGCGGGCCAGGCTGCCCTTGCATGGGGGTCACCGTGCTGCTGGGCTCACAGCGGTTCCTAACTCTCCCAACTCCAGGCAAGTGGACGAAGGTGGCTGGCCACCCCCCAACAACCTCCTGAATCAGTCCCCCAAGAAGGTGACAGCCGAGGCTGACTTCAATAAGAGCTTGGACTTCGAAATGCCACCCCCCAGCCCTCCGCTGAACCTCCATGAGCTGAGTGGGCCAGCTGAGGGAGCTCCTGCTACGCCCAAGGGGGGCAACCCCACCAAAGGCCTGGACGCTCCTGGCAAGAGAAGCGTGGACAAGGCTGTGTCTGTCGAGGTGCTGGGCCTGGGATTGAGGGGCCCAACCTAGGCTCATAGGTTCTTACCACCATCCTAGGTTGGGAAGTGCCGACACGGCATGGGGACTTGTTCCTGGGGGAGGAGGATGTCTGAGAAGCATGCTGAGGGTGACAGTCATCTTGGTAGATAGAAAAGCATACTATAAAGCTATAATAATGAAGGCAGTGTTATGTTACCACAAGAATAGACTATGTGGCCAATGAAACAAGAGACTGTCCAAAAACAGGTCTAAGTCTATCAAGAGAGTAGTATATAAAGAAGGTGTTCTTCCAGACTCATGGAGAAAGCACGTGACATTCAAGAAGTCCAAGCGTCCTCCGGGGGCCTTCCATGTGGGGCTGGGGGAAGGGGCTGAGGCCCCAAAGGTCCAGGAGCAGGGCAGCCACTGTAGTCCTGACTCTCGCCCCTTCCTCTCAAGGCGGCCGAGCGAGACTGGGAGGAGAAGCGGGCGGCCCTGACCCAGTACAGCGCCAAGGACATCAACCGGCTGCTGGAGGAGACACAGGCGGAGCTGCTGAAGGCCATTCCTGACCTGGACTGTGCGAGCAAGGCCCACCCAGGCCCGGCCCCCACCCCTGACCACAAGCCCCCCAAGATCCCCCATGGCCAGAAGGCAGCCCCCCGAACGGAGCCCAGTGGGAGGAGGGGCTCAGGTATGGGGGCAGATAGGAGGCGGGTGAACAGCCCAGAGGAGGGGAGCCCCATCTTCAGGAGCTCTCAGGTTGATGGGGGCGGCACGTGGGAGTGAGAATCTTTGTGGTCAGGCTGCTGGAGAAAGGAGGGGCTGGGACATCAGCAGCCTGACCCTCAGCCACCAAAAGGAGACCCAGAGGCTGGGTTAGAGCTGAACTCCATCCAGGGCTGTTCCCACTGCTCTGCTGCTAAGAGGACCACGCAGGGAAGATGAGCAAGTCCAGGCAGAGAGTCATCTGCCTGTACCTTCTGCCCGAGCACGCGCCCTGAACCAGGCTGTGCTCACACGAGGTGCAGCGCTGATCCATGTGGACATGCTTCCGGTGCTCCCCAAGCCTGTGAGCTCACAGGGGTGGCAGAAATCTGAACCAGAAATGGCAGCCATCGTCCGTTCCTTTATTCATTCCTGCCACACATAGGTGTTTAAGCACCTACTGTGTGCTGGGTGCTGGGGCTAAGGAGATAAGGTATCATTTGCTTTTAAGGAGCTCAAAATAGAGTGGAGGAATAATATAACATGAACGTTTATCAAGTGCATACTTACTTTGTGACAAGAACTGCCCCAAATGCTTTCTATATATTAATCGTTATAATTTTGTAACAACTCCAGAAGGCAGATACTGTAGTTATTCCCATTCTATAGATGAGGACCCTAAGCTCAACTTGGTTACGTAATCTGCACCAGGCCACAGCTAGTATGTAAACCAGAAATAGGATGAGGTGCTAAATGCAGCTGGGAGGTGAGGTCTCGTGTTGTGCAGCCCTAGTCCTGCTCTGGGAAGGCAGGAAGGGTTTCCCATTGGAGGGCACTTTCCATTGGAGTCTTGCAAATGAGGAGATGCTTTCCAGGCTGGTGAGAGAGGGCATTTCACCGAGAGAGAGCAGCATGTGCAAATGCCTGGACGTGTGTGTTTGGTGTTGTCCAGCAGGGTCCAGCTCAGGGAGTAGCAAACAGAGCTGAGGCTGAAAGATTGGTAGATGTGGAGGGTGCTGGGCCAAGAAGCTCGGATGTGGTTTGGGGTAATGGGGAGCCACCGGGGGATCAAAGGCAGAGGAGTGTCAGGTTTCAGTGATTTTTCTACAGGTTGCCCTGGAAACAGCCCCCAGCCCTGGAAGAATTGGGGGAAGGGGGAGCCTGGTGGGCGGGGTCAGGCTCTTGGAATAGTTATTGTCCTCTCCTGATGGAGAATGGATGAAGATCAGTGCCTGGGCAGGGGCTGAGGGGCAGGTGGAAAAAAACCAGATCAGAGTAGCACTTCCCAAACTTGAATGTGTGCCTGAATCATCAGGGGAATCTGTCAAAATGTGGATTCTGATCCAACAGCTCTGGGTGGGGCCTGAGCTTCTCCAGTTCTAACAAGCCCCCGGGTGCTGCCAATGCTGCTGGTCCGTGGACCACACTTTGAATAGTAAGGGGTGAGAGTGCTGTAAGGGGAGGAGTGACAGGGTTTGGAGCTGGATTGCATGGGGAGGTAAGAGAGAAGGAGGAGGGAGCCTGTGTCTTTCCCCCTGAACCTTCCTCTTCCCTCTTCCCCGGAGGAGGAAGCAAGGTTTATCCCCTTGGAATCAGATGTGGCACATGGACTCCAGGGTTATAGGTCCCCTGACCCCCCACCCCTTGGCTGCCCGCAGATGAGCTGACAGTGCCCCGATACCGCACGGAGAAGCCCTCCAAGTCGCCCCCACCGCCCCCTCCCCGCCGGAGCTTCCCCTCCTCCCATGGCCTGACCACCACACGCACCGGAGAGGTTGTGGTCACCAGCAAGAAGGACTCAGCTTTCATCAAGGTACCAGTCCCACCTTGGGCAGGAGACGAGGAGGTTGAGTTGGGGGGATGCTTGAGACGACCTCTGGAGACCCTCTAGGGCGGTCCCCTCTCTCAGAGGAAGTAGAAGGAAAGAAGGGGGCTGGCCAATGGTGACTACTGGCTTGGACTTCCACCAGGGGAAGGGGCCATAGGGGAGGGGAGAGAGGAAGTGGCAGATGAGCTGGGGCAGGTGAGAGATGGTCTGGAACCCATAGAGCCGAGGAGGTGAGCTGGTAGTGGTGGGGGAGAGAGCCTGGCCTTGATGGAGGCCCGGGCCTTGCAGAAGGCCGAGTCTGAGGAGCTGGAGGTACAGAAGCCCCAGGTGAAGCTGCGCCGGACTGTGTCTGAGGTGGCTCGCCCGGCCTCCACACCACCCATCATGGCCTCGGCCATCAAGGACGAGGACGATGAGGACCGCATCATCGCAGAACTAGAGGTAGGTCAGGAGCACCCCTGGCCCCTGAGTCATCAGCTAGGCCCTGCTCCTTTTCCTTGCCAAGCTGACCCCATAGCAGGTGGCTGGACTCTTGGGCTCCCTGCTGAGCGCTGGCCTGGTCAGGACCCCCTCCTCTTGCTTCGATCCCTTCTCCACTGTAAAATGGGGGAGGGGTCTAAAGTCCCTCCTGGCAGGTGTGAATTTTTTTGTTGTAGTCTCTGAGACATCCCCTGCACCCCAACTACCTTAAGACCCTCTGTGCTCTGAGACGCCCCTCCACCCTCAAATATTCCGCAAACATTTAATGCCCTCATACCCAAGTGCCTTGAGCCCCTCCCGTGTCACCCGTACTCAAGTGTTCTCAGCCCTCCTCCCTGAGTGGCTGGAGACCCCAGACTTATAGGACCTCTGGAGGAGGAGGCAAACTGGAGGGTGGAGTGGCCAGTGGCCATGGTGAGGGGCCGAGGAGTGAGGCTGGGATCCCAATGCCAGCCCAGGCCACCCCTCCCCGTGGGTGCCTAAGCCATAAGCCGTAACCCATTGTCCTCCCTGTGCCCCTCCTCCAAATCTGCCCCCACCTTCTGCTCCCCAGGTGTTTGAGAGAAGCTCAGTGTCTTCCCTCCCCCCCACGCCCTGCCGCCAGCTGATTCCCACCTTGCTGTCCCCCCAGGACTTGGGGTCCCCTGGGGGCTCAGCCCCAGGCCCCACATGGAAGGTAACGGGCTGCCCCCACCTCTCATGGCGCTCTCTCTGCCTGTGCCTCCACACCTTCCTCTCCTCACCTCTCACACTAACCCGCTAAAACACCAGTCACTACCCTGGTCCCCATCGCTTCCACAGCCTCACCTACATGGACTCACCCCTCCCCCACCCCAAGGGCAGGAGCATAACCCTTTCTTCTGTCTCTGAGACTCCAGCAGCTGGTATCCGGTGGCCCCTTGGGTCTGCTTTTCTTACAGGCTTGATTCTGAGTCAGCCCATGGTGGCCTGGGTATTTTGTTCCCATCTGCGGCCAGAGTTCAGGTCTGGCCCGAAGCCTGGGTTTTGTCTTGGTCCAAGATTGGAGTTTGGATCTTGCTCACTAAATGACTTTAGGTCCAACTCAAAATGTGACTTTGTCCTGAGCCCTTGCCTAGCCCCTGCCCCCGTATGTCCTAGTCTGCTGCTTGTGTCAGACAGGCACTCCATTTCTCCCACTAGAATCTATGCCTTGTACTGGAGGCCAGGACACCCCAGGGGGAAGGCTCGTTTACAACCACCCTTCGACCTGTGATCCTATCTTGCCCCCTCTGGTCAGGGAGCTTGGAATGGAAGAAATCCATGCCCTTCCTTGGCTCTGCGTCTTTCAGCATTGGGAAGTTCTTCCTTCACTCTAACTTTTGTCCTTGCTGCTGTCCTGCTGCACTTATTTTCTCTTTACCCTTTCTTGGGAGCTTGGGGGTGGACTTGCTGTCTCTACCCCCAGAGGACTCTGCTTGGGGAGTCGGACCTGGGGGGGGGCGGGTCTGGGAATCTCTTCCTCTGCCCAGTCATATCGGGGCAGGAGGGCCTCTGCTGTGGGAGGGCAACCTCTAATGCACACACAGGCTCACCTGTCTTGTCTGGTTCTCCTT
The DNA here is from genome assembly GCF_001890085.2 of Hipposideros armiger. NCBI lineage: Eukaryota > Metazoa > Chordata > Mammalia > Chiroptera > Hipposideridae > Hipposideros > Hipposideros armiger. Next base: position 3,665,391 of record NW_017731390.1, on the reverse strand, counting down.
GGCCCACAGAGGGCTCCATGCTGGCTGCCACCGATTTCTGGCCTTGCTTCAGGCCTGGTGGTGCTTTGTCTCCCTGGTCAGGGGGAGCAGACAGGCACCAGATGGGTGGACAGCGCTGTCTGCTGGGCAGAGGATGGGCTTGAGCCATCTGGGCATGAGCAGTATGGAAGGGCTGCCCCCCAGGCTGGCTGTGCCCTCAGCACCCAGCCCCTGCCCCTTTCTGGCTCAGGGAGCCAATCCTGAAGGAGCCCAGTGGGCAAAGCCCCTCTGCAGGCCTTTGAGGCCTGGCTCACCCTCTGCATCCTGAGGCACCACCGGGCAATGGAGTCAGGCAGGCATGGGGCTCCCGCTCTGCCTTCCTGGTCTGCATCCCCACCTCCAGGTAAGCAGGTGGCAGGGCTGGTGGGTTGCCTTGGGAGGAGGGCTGGGGGACCCTGCTGCCCCCCATGAATTTCCCCATGGCTCCTTTTAGTGGAAAGAGCATTGGACTTGGAGTCAGACTGCCTGGGTTCAAATCCTGGCTCTGCCACTAACTAGCTGTGAGTAAGTGACCTTGGGTGAATGACCCTGCCCTCGTCCGTTTCCTCATGAATAAAGTGGGGGCAGATGACAGTAGTGGACATTTCGTGGGTTACAGTAAGGATTAAAGATAAAGATGTATGTAACAGAACCTGGAACAAGACTGGTGCTCAGAATTAGACCAAGGTTCACTCAGTTTGGAGGGGCTCTCTCTGTGCTCCCACCAAAGCCGGAGCCAGGGATGCTCACACAGAAGCAGGTGCTCTAGCTTTGCCCAAGCCTGTGTGTGGCAGGGGCACTTGGCCGACCGAGCCCCTTCCTCTGAGGCTATGAAACCCTTGGAAGAAACTCCAAAAGTAGGGGGCGGGGATGGGGGGTCCAGGAGTCTCTGGCCTGAGAAGAGGATGACAGCCCCACCCTCAGAGGCCAGAGACTGACATCTTGTCTCCACCCACACAGGGCTGCTGGTCTCCCGTCGTTTAGTTCAATTCAACAAAGAGCTGAGCACTTACAACGAGCTGGGCACTGTTCTAAGCACGTGCCACACGAGCTCACTTAATTCTCCACCCACCCTCGTATTGTTATCCCATTGCAAGGATGGGCAAACTCATGGGAGGACCCGTGAGACCTAACGTCTGCTCCCCGAGTTTAGCGTGGGCAGTGAGAAGTCAGCATTACCTGTGCTTCCAGGGAAGCTGGCATCTCTGCCAGAAGGAGGGAGACCAGAGGGTGTGGTGGGAAGAGACCTGAGTTCTTGTCCCAGCGTTGCCTCTAATTGCTGGGTCAACTCAGCCAGGCCTCTCCCCCGCCTCAGTTTCTCCATCAATGGAAGGAAGGGGCTAGGCTCACCCATGTCTACTCCCCCATCCCAGTTCGGTGTGGGGTGGTTTGCAGGGATCGCATTCTCCCTCACCTTTCTTCTCTCCCCAGGCTGCCCCAGGCCCCAGGGCCTTCTGCGTCCCCCGGATCATCTTGACGGAGTGTGCCCCCAACCCTCCCTCCCCACCAGAGGCCAGGCTTGAAGGGCCCAGTCCCAGGATGACCCCCACCCCGAGACCCCGGACCCTGGCTGGCAGCGGGAGGGGCTGGGATAGCCCACAGGCCCTGCCGAGGGAAGTGGCTGAGGCTTCCCATCCCAGGGGCAGCTTGATGCCTGGAAAGGAAGGGACACCTCTGAAGAGACTGAGGAGAGGGGACTGCATCCCAGAGGAGGAAGGAGCCAGGATCCCCTGTCCTTGGGGACCAGCCTTGGACAGGACTCAGGAGCCCTCTACTGCTGAGATGCACCCAGAGGAGACCCCCAAGGACTCTGGACACAATTCCCAATCCAGCAATGGGGAGTACAAGGGCCAGCCTGCTGCTGACCTAGGCTGCACAGTGAGGAGCGCCACCACCCAGCAGATGGACAGCCTGGAGGAGACTCTCCGGGAGCTGGAAGCTACCTTGAGCCAGATGGGCACGACCCCCACCAAGGGACCCCCTGGCAGTCCCCCATCCCCGCCCCCAAGTCCCCAGGTGGCTGCCTCCTCCCCTGTCCTCTGCTCCTACCTTCATGTCTTCAGAGCTGGAGGGAGTGGAGGGCTGCAGGAGCACCACACCAGCCCCCTCCTCCCACTGGCCTTCTCTCCGTTCTTGCCACCCTCCTGGGAGCCTAGTGCCGGGCTGGGTTTACAGGCAGAGCCCAGGGAGGCTGGGAAGCTGGCCTCTCCAGGGATCAGCCCATCTACCCCTGGCAGGGACCAGGGCCTCTCCCCTCTGCTCTGTATCTGTAAACCAACAAATAAAGTTCTCTCCCCCTGTTCCATCCCCATGCTCCCCTCCCCCTCTCTTGTTTGACTTTTTCTGTCTCTGTCGTTTCTCTGCCTTTGCCTCTGGATCCCCAGAGCCCTTCTGGGCAGGCCTAGTACCTGGAGTGGTTCAAGGGGGGCCAGACTTGTCCATCCCTGGGGAGACTTCACCCCAGGGAGACTTTCTCCTCACGTTCGGAGAAAGATTTGGGCCTGGGCTGTCAATCCTGCTCTGCCTGCCATTATAAAGAACGCCCCCCACCCCCCATCTCAGGCATGCTCTCCTGGGCTCAGGATGGTGCCCCTTGCTGGGCGTGGGGGTGGTGCTAAGGACCGTCACTTTACAAGTAGCTCCCCCAAGAGGCACCACCTGCCTCTGGGCTACTCCACGAAACCACCAAAGAGTTCCCACTTGGGAGTGGTGTGGTTTTGGAACCTAGCTGGTGGCCCCTGTTACCTCTCCTTCAGGGAGGCCTTAAACCTGGCCTTAGAGAGTAAGCCTGAGTCCTGGATTGGGTGGGATATCGAGCCGGAGGGGGCAGGGGGAAGGGGCAGGTGTCTCCAGGTCCCAAAGGGCCCACTGAAGAGGTCCCAGCCTCAGAGATTCTACCCAGTGCCTAAGGTTCTTGTATGATACCCCTCCAACCCCAACCCTTTTCTTCTTCCTGCAGAGTGGCGGTGGCAGTGTGCCACCAATGAAGGTGGTGACTCCAGGAGCCTCTAGGCTGAAGGCGGCCCAGGGCCAGGCAGGCAGCCCTGACAAAAGCAAGCATGGCAAGCAGAGGGCCGAGTACATGAGGATCCAGGCCCAGCAGCAGGTAAGGTGGGCACCGTGGGAACAGGACTGTGGGAACAGGACCTTGGCCCCATCCATGCCCCTCCCCCCCGCAGTGCTATGTCTTACTATTGTGTGCTGGGCATCTACTGCTATCATTCCTGTGACTACCTTCCCCCTGGCTGCTCAGAGAGACTCTCTCTGTCAGGACTGCCCCACCAGTCCCTTGAAGCGTTTCCTCCCTCCTCTCCCCAATCCCAGTGCTCTGGATCTGGTTTAGAACTTAGGTTCTCAACCAGGCCCCTCCTGTCAGGAGACCCCTCACGCCGGGCCTTCTCCCCAGCTGCCCCTGCAGGAGGGGAAGTGAGTGGACTCCTGTCCCCACCAGCGCCATTGCCTAGGCCCCTTCTAAGACCTGGCCTGCCCTGGGGTGTGGAAGGGGGACTTATGTACCCCCTCATCTTCTGCCACTGCCCTCCTCTCCTCTGCTTCCTTCTCTCTGCTCTCAGTCCTGCCTGCTCTCTGGGGCCCCCACTCTCATCTCAGCCTCCCTCTTAGCTCCTAGACCATCTCCCAGCTGAGGGAGAAACCAACTTGCCTCTGCTTTTCAGTCTTGTGTTTGGGTTTCAGTGCATTCCTGCTGACATTCGATGAGGAGGGGTAAAAAAGAGAGAGGTACTTTGCCCCTCACCCCCGCCCAGGTGGGGAAGGAACAGCAGGGGTGCTGCACCCTCTTTCAGATTTAACTAGCGTGTTAGGGACGGTATATAGAGTTGTTGACCTTACCCATGGGTGTTTCTGCCCTGTGGCCCGTGGGGGGGCCCCTAACCCAACAGTTTGAGGGCCCTTAGGAATACTATTTTGTTCAGTAAATATTTTCTAAGAGCCCTGGTTAGCCAAGCCTTTTCTTGGTGTTGGGGGTGGGCATGGGGGGTGAAATGCTGTGACACGAAGGCTCAGAGGTAGGAGGTTAGAAATGGGCGAGTCCACTGCCTCCTTGACAGCCCAGGGACAGCTCAGAGAAAGAAAGGGACTTCCCAGTGGTGCAAAGCGAGGTGGATCAGAGCCAGGACCGGGACCCAGAAACCCCGAAGCCCCTCCTACCACACGATCCTGCCTGCTGGTTCCCTGGAGAATCCAGTGGAGGTGGGCCATCCACTCCTGTCCTTCCCCGCCCCCAGCCCCCCTGTTGACCAGCCTCTTCTCACTAGCTCCCCACTGGCCCACCATCTTCCTCATGGGGCCCCACACACACCCTGCAAGTCCCACCCCCAGCTCTTTTTTCCTGACACCACCATGGATGAGTTCCCGTCATCCTGTCCAGGCTGGTCCCTCCTTCATGTCCAAAACAGCAGCTGACATTTATGGAGTGTTCATTTGTGCCAGGTACACCCGTTATTTCATTGCACACTCACCACTCTGAAGAAGGTCCTTACTATCCCCATTTGATAGATGGAGAAACTGAGGCTTTCCCCAAGACCACACGGCTAGCAAGTGGTGCCCTCCCCACTTGCTACCCCTCCCCCAAAACACATTTGCTTTCGCCTCCTCAGTGGGTGCCTCCCTCCATTGTTATGCTCCATCGTCTAGCACCCAGCTGCTCACTCCGTGGCTTCCCCTTCCCCTATGGTTACCTCCATTGCCTCCATGCTCTCTCCTCCATTCAGTCCTCAGCCCACTCTGCCTCCCCTCCATCATCACCGCTGGGCTTGGCTAGGTCTCCAGCAGCCTCCAAATGGGACTCCCACAACTCTCCGCAGCATGAGTGGTATATACCCACCAACACACACTTGGCAGGGGTGCGTGCTGTGTAGACCCTCCATTCCTTGACCTCCTCTCCTCCCTTAGCCCCCGCCCCCACCCCTCCTGACTCCTTTCTGAGTTTTTCTCCTCTGCTTGCCTTTTCACTTCGCTGTGCCTGGCCTCTTTTCTCCTCACGCCACACGCTTCTCTCCTTAGGTACCAGACTCCATCTGTCCCTGCTCAGGTCTCTCTTCTGAGCTCAAGCCGTCCCCAGCTGCTTTCCTCTCAGGAAATGTCACCCACCCGCAGGCATCCACCCACGCTCGGACGGCTCCGAGAGTTCTTCTCTCCCCTCCCCTGCTACCTAGACATAGTTGTTCTCTCTCCACCCTACTGCCACTGTTCTGGCTACGGCTCTCTCATTTTTCCTCTTCTAATAGACTTCCTTTAAAAAAACGCCTTCTTTCTAATACAGGAATACATATTCCTTGTGGAAATTCTTAAAAGAAAAGTTGTAAAGAGACAGAGAAAAAAATCATCTCATGCCTCACTACCTAAATGCACGCCCTTCTAAGGTCTCCTTGTGACTTCTGTCACCTCTGCCCGGGGCGCTTCATGACAGCCCGGGTCCCCACTGCCCAGTTCTCCTGGTACCCTCTACCCCACACCCTCCATTTGCTCAGCCACCCTGGGTCACTTGGCCCTCAGTCCTCTGGGCTGGGACGCCACTCCATACCAATCAGTCTGTGACCTTGGTCAGTCCTCTGCCTTCTGCAGCCTCTTTTCTCATTTGTACAAAGGGGACAAAAATCCAGCAGCAGGTTCTGAGGTCACATAGCTGGGGGGGGAGGGGAGCTTTGAAAGCCACCAAGTATTCTCCAAAGGGAAAAAGTCACCATGTGCTTGATCACACAGTACATTTGCCCAGGGCCACACGGAGGCCTCTTCCTCATCACCTGGTTCTAACACTTGGAGCTTATAGCTGCCTTTGACAGTGACGAGGGGAGCAGAATAGAAGTGCCAGGACCAGAGACACAGAAATGGGTCGGGGGTGCTGAGATGGTGCAACAGTGCTTGATGCTACAGAGAAATCAGAGGACGTGATATTAAAAAAAGGTCCTTGGATGTCGTGCTGGAGACCCAGGGTTGGGATGGGAGCCAGATTCCCAGGGGTATGAGGATCCAAGTCTTGGTGCAGGCGTGAAACAGTGGATACCTCCTTTCCTGCTAGGGCTGAGAATTCTGTGAACACCTACTATATCTCTTCAGACGGCTCAAATGAAGGGACCACCCAGAGGGCTGAGGGGAACACACAAGGGATGTTGAGGTATTCGGGGACCAGGAAGAGCAGAAAGCTGGACCTGCCAGGGGAAAGTGGGGCAGGAAGTTGTAGGGTTTAGGGAGCCCAGTGAGAGCTGGTCAGCAGGAGCTGTAGTTACAGAGAGCACAGCTGCTGCTTACAACACGGCACTAAGGAGGGAGGGAGTGGGGAAGAAACTTCACCAGCACCTGGCCCCTGCATCCTGCCATAACCTCATTGGCCAAACCCAACCAGAAGCCAGTCAGCAAAGGCATGGGGGCTTAGTCAGCCAGGGAACAGAGCAGGATCTGGAGGGTGGAGAGGCAGATGAAAAATAGCCAGTGCGCTTTTGATGTACCAAACTTATGTATCTTATTTGATCCTCATAACAACTTCAGGTCTTAAAATATATGTGCTTAGCTTTGTCACTGCTGCAATCCTGTAGCACCTAGAGCAGTGCTTGGCACCCATAGGCACTCAGTAAACATTTGTTGGGTAGTTGAATGAATGGATGAATGAATGTGCCATCGATCAGGCCCAATCCAGGGGGAAATAGACAAAACAGACTTAAAATGTTAAAATGATATAATAATAACTGCTACTATTTATTGCATGTCCTGAGTGTGGGCACTGGGCCTCGTGCTCTGTGTGTGTCATCGCATGTGACTGATGATGCTCTATGGACTGTCTTCCCTGCTTTGCAGGTGAGGACATAAAGGCCCCAGAGGGACAGAGGTCACATGGTTAGGAAGTGGCAGAGCTGGGACTTCAGCCCAGGTTGGCCTGATACAAATTCTGTATCTTTATGCTGGATTCTCATGCTTTGCCAGGAAACAACCTCATGCGTCTCACCAAGCTTTGGTGAGACGGCACCAGTGACCGGAATACTGTTGACTAGAGCACTGGGGGAGCAGCACTGGGCTTCATGTATCAGTTGGAATTCTTTTAGCTGCAAATCCCTGAAACTCCTACTCACAATGCCTTAAATGATAAGGAAAGGCATTATGTAACAAAAGAAGTCTGGAAGCCGGGAGGATCCAGGGCTGGGGAATTCAGCAGCTCAAGGATGTGAGGACCTAGGTTCTTTCCGTATCATGGTCCTGTTGGCCATCACTTTGCCCTCCCCCGTGGCTGCCTTCATTCCAGGGGTCCTAAGCACACAGATCTTTTTAGGAGCCAGAGGACCTTCCCCAGAAGCCCCTAACTGATCTCCCCTCTCTTCTCATTGCTCTGCCTAAGTCATTCACTGGCAAGGAGAAGGAATTGCCCCAATTGCTAGGAATTTATCAGGACCCACCCACCTTGGTCTGGGAGAAGCCCCACCTCTCCTGATAGCCCAGTGTCTGGTTCAGGCAAATAGCAAGGAAGAAGGGTGTGTGGGTAGGGGGAAGGCGGCAGTGGGAGGAGGGCCGGCAGGGTCTGCTGCATCAAGATGATCTATCTATACCTGTATGGAAATGTATGTGTCAGAGCATGGAGGCACAGGTCAGCGTGTTCGGGGCATAAGGAGGGTGCTAGCCTCTAAGCTTCTCACCCATGGGAAGAGGAAGGGTACAGGGCTCGGCCCTCTAGGCCCTGGCTAATGGTTCCAGAGTCCCCCAGCTGAAAGCTGAACATCTATGAGCTTTCTCTCCTGCCACAAAGGTGACAAAGCTCTGCTTCTCTGGACATAATTGGGAGCAACAGGGGAGGACCAGTAGGTAAAATGGAAATGACAGGACCGTTCAGAGACAGCAGCTGTGTTACCTGAGAACTCTGAGCAGCACAGGACAGGGTCACTGGGCACAGTTGGACATGCTTCCTTAGCTGTAGGAAAGTGGCTTGGGGATGTTGTGGCCAGTCTCCTGGGAGGGAAGATGGCCTGAGAGGACTTTACCAAACAGATGCTCACAGAGCAACCATAAGAGGCCCCTGTGAATCAAGGGGTGGGGGGCATCTGCATAAGCGGGTATACTCTGCTGAGAGCTGACGTTTAAAGGCCTTGTGCTGGCTGTGGGAGAAGGGGGACATCACCTGGGTGAGGACACGTCACCTGAGTGAATGCAGGGGACAAGTTGGAAGGCAGGTGTTTTAAAGACCAAAGCTCAGAATAGACAGAGGCTCTTGACAAATGCTAAAATGAAGGAACAGAAAAAGCTTTTAACTAGAGAGATGGGTTGAGAACAAAAAGGACAGCCAAGAGGAAACCAACAGTGGCCTGGGACGTGGTGAGATGTGAAGAAACTCAGGGAGAAAGCAGACATGCTCCCCTCCCACCTGGCTTTGGAAGAAAGAGCTTTAAATGGGAAAGGGGATGAGAGGAGGGGCAGGACAGGAGCCAAAGGTAAGTGACAGGGAGTAAGAGAGCTCTTGGTTGCCTTTAACTGAGTTTTCTCAGGGCCCAGGTACTGCGACCCTGTGAGCAGGGGCCATGCCTGGCAAGTGGCTCTCAGCAAAGGACTGAGTGAATTGAAAGATCTGTGGCTACAGCCCTGGAACCCTTCTGAGGAAGGAATGTGTGGCCATAGTAAAGAGGAGAGGGGTAGAAGACCCAAACGGGGAGCCTGCGTTGGCTTTCATAAAGGGGAAAATATAGACTGCAGACTGCAGTGTGGTGAGTAAATCCCAGGTGAATCACTGTGCGCAGGGGGAAGAAGACATGATCACCAGCAAGGACAGGTTCACTGTCAGCGGTCAGGCTGTGTGCGGTCTCCTCGTCTCCTTTCCAGGCTGCTGGAGGAATGATCTGGCTTTCCTGCTGCGAGGCATCTGATAGCGTGACCCAGCAGCTGGCTGACAATATAGGTCATGGGAAATGGAGTGACCCTGCCCAGACCTAACCTGCAGGAGGTCTCTGGCGATGGGCCACAACACTGTTTCCAGTCCTCTTCCTTTCTGCCTTTTTTTTATCAGTACGATTTGGCTATCACACTAGTGACTAAATAAGGCCAGGAGGGACAGGAGGAAAACCCAGTTTGGGTAGCCCTAATCCAGCGGATCGCTAAGTGAAGTGTGCAGCCGGATCACCTGGGGTGCCTGCCTAAAATGCAGGTTCTCAAGCCCATGCCAGAGATGGATTCTGGAACAGGCCCAGGAATCTGCATTTGTGATACATCATCCCCTCCTGGCAATGCCGATGGCTCTGGTACCATACAAACCTCCAGGACCAGTACAGAAGCAGGGAGTCTGCTGGAGGTGGGGAGGGGACTCAGCTGTTTCTAACTAGGAGAGATGACTGGTGACTAGAGAGTGACCTCCCTGATTCTCCCTTATGGAGAACCAGTCATATGGGATGTAGTGGGGTTTCCTGCCCTGCACAGGAGGCTGGTTGCAGTGAGTGCCTTTCCCCTCAGCTTCTTGGAGGGTGGGGGTGGAGGGTTCTTTAGAGAAGTCTCCCCAGGGAGGCAAGTTCTCTCCTCAGTTGCTACCACAAGACCTTCTGCTTAGAATCAGCTTCCTGCTGTGGTAGAAAGGGGCCCTGGCTGGGCTGTTGGCCAGTTGGGACTAAGAGCCCATATCCCTCCGTGCTCTGAGGGCATGCACCCCTGTGGCAGCTAATGTTTCACTTCTTCCTTCCTCCCCTGTCCTTTCCCCACTTCCCATCTCCCTGTCTGCTGGCCCTGGGACATCTCTTGTACTTCTCTGGTCTCTCTCTTCCTCCTTCTCTCTTTCCTATCAGTAACCGTGGAACTACATTCCCACCCCAGTTCCCAGGCCCTCTGGTCCAACTCTGTGCCAC
>NW_017731390.1:3648538-3655464 GCF_001890085.2 Hipposideros armiger | reverse complement strand
CTTGACCCCCCCCCCACACACACACACACCCCACCCCCCAGCTCAAGGGGACCACTCTTTCCAGATGCCCCTTTGGTTTCTTCCTTCTGCAGTTAATTTCCTCTTGGATATGCAGAGGTGTTCATTTTTTAAAACTTCAACTGGGGGCTAGCATGAAGGCTTTCCCCTTCCTCTCTCTGATCCCTGACCCCTGTTTTTGTTCCAGGCCACTAAACCATCTAAAGAAATGAGCGGGTCAAATGAGACCTCAAGCCCAGTCTCAGAAAAGCCCTCAGCTTCCAGAACCTCTATCCCCGTATTGACTTCGTTTGGGGCGAGGAATTCTTCCATCTCCTTCTAGGAGACCCCAGACACCTCCAGCCCCGCCTGTCCCCTCCTTCCCTTACCCCAGCCATTTCTCTCCTTACTCTTCCCTTCATCTCCACCCCACCCCCACCCCCACCCCATTCTCCAGACCCTCTGAAGGGTTGCCAAAGATGTGGCCCTCCTCAGTTCTCTATACCCATCCCCTGTTGGTGTTTTTGGTTTTTGAAATGATTCACTTTTAATTATCTTTTTTTTTATTATTATTATGAAAAAGCAAGCCAGTAAAACTAAGAACCAAAACACACCATCTTCCTTTGATTTCCTGTTCCAAAACGGCCCACTTCCTGTCATGGTCCCTCCCTTTTCTCTTTCCCCACTCTTCCTCCCAAGTCCATTTTCAAGTTCCTGCACCCTCCCTTCCCTCCCTGCCTTCCCCGGAACTTCCCAAGAGCACTCCAAACAAACTCTGAGCCATGGAGACTTGGAGCAGCGAGACAACCCCTCTCCACTTCATCAAAACCTTCCTGGAGGAAAACCTGGACATTGGACCAACTCCGCTATCAGGCTGGAAAATGGAGCGCAGGGAGGCTCTGGCCCTGGAGGCGCCCCACCTGTCCAGCCTTGGGACGTGACTGAACTCTGCTGCCCCTCTGCTCTCTTCCATACATGCCCTGGTGGGCCTGGAGTCAAGATGGATGGGCTGGAGAAGGAGGAGGCCGGAGTTTGAGGGCCTCAGGGTGGGGACAGTGTGTGCAAGGCCCTTGAATTTGTGTGTCCTTGGAGAGGAGTTGGCTTTCTGGGACTCCCTTCTTCCTGTGGCGAGGAGCCACCTGGCCTGCGCCAACGGGAGGAAGGCGCCCTTTTGGACTGTTGGCTGTGGACGATGGGTTGAGCAGACAGCCTAATACTGGGGACACTGCCTTGGGAGAGGGCAGCCCGGAGGAGGGGTATTTGGTACTTTTAGTTTCCTAATTTAGCACTTTAAATGACATTAACTTATTTAATGGGTGTGGGTGGGCAAGGATAAAGGGCCTAGATAATTAAATTTTGAGGCCTGGAGGGTGGGAAGGGTCTTGTGAGGGAAATGGGGTAATACAGAGGGGGTTGATGGGGAGCAGTACTGACTCCAGGGGTGGGGTGACTTTACCGTCAACCATCCTCTTTGAGATTTGAGGGTTTTCTGGGGAGGGGTGAACTCTGGTTAAGATCCTTGAGGGTCCCTGAGGTCTGACCAGCCAGTTAGGGCCGCCCCCAATCTGTGAAAGCCTGCCTTGCAGTAAGGCTTTTGGCAGGGGGTCCTGAGATGGGGAGGGAGAGACCAATTTTGGTTCTCAGCTCTGGCCTCCTAGAGGGCAGAGTGAGGGGCCAGCAGAGAGATTATGTGGGTGGGGGAGGAGGAGGAGGAGGCTGGAGCAGGGTCCCCAGGGAGCAGGATTCCTATTTGGAGCACAAAGTGGGGTAAGCACAGGGGACAGGGGTTTGGGTTTAATCTCCCAAGTAAGCACAGAAAGAAGGAGCCATTGAAGGGGCAGCACCTCATAGACCCTGGGGCCTGGCAGGAAGGTCCTCTCTTCGGGAAAGTCTGGGGGAGCTATTGAGGGTTGGGGAGGGAGGGGAAATTGGGTTGTGTTTCTTCATTTCTTTCTCTTTTTTTGTTTTGTTTTTGTTAGTTCATCCTTGTTTTCTAGCTTTGGATCATTTTTGTACAAAGGCAAGTAAGCCTTTTTGAAAAAGAACAAAAGAAGAGGAAAAAAAAAAATCCCTCCCGAAAAAAAAAAAAAACCTGGAAAATAGAAAAAAAAAAAAAGGACCTCATAAATGATGCAATTACTTTTAATTGCAGGCAACTCTTTACATTTAAGTGAAGTGTCTTAACATTTTATATTGTTTTAAAAATATATTTACATATTATATATATATAATATACGTAATATAAATATATATAAATATTTAAAAAAGAAAAAAAAAGAAAACCACGGCGCTCTCTCCCTGGCCACTGTTTTGGCGGGGGAGGGAGGCTGGAGGATGGATACATCAGCCTGGCTTCTGTGGCCCAGTGACATGGTTCGGTTTGATTTGGCTGTACAGAGACCCCTGACTTGGGAGGGGAGGGGGGAGTGGTGCCCCCTCCTCCCTCCACTCCATTACTCTTTGCTTGCTACTTTTCACTTGCTCCCACCTCCCACCCTCAGCCCTGTGACCCGAAAGTGTGCCCCACCGTCATTGTCCTGAGTTGAATGTCCCTTTGTAGGGGGAGGAGGAGGTGGGGGAAGTGTCCATCCATGAGGGGGCAGATGGAGGGAGCCCTGAGCCCCACCCCACCCACTCACGTGGAGCCCAGTGGGCTTTGCATCTTTCTTTCACTTTGGTTCCTGCACATTTCGGGCTGAGAGGCATTTGCATGGAGTTGTATGCAGCCTGTGTGTGTGCACTGGCACAAGTCCACTTACCTGTGTATGGAGGGAAGCATGTGTGTGTACAGGTGTGACCTACTACACGTGTGTGCAGGGAGGTGTGTACGCCTAGGTGCATGTAACCTGCTTGGGCATCAGCACGTGCCCACCTGTACATTGGTGTGGAAGAGCTTTGTGTGTGAGAACGCATGTAATGTGTGTGTGCAGATGTGTGTAGCTGCAAGAGACTTGTAGGTATATGGACCACGTGTGGACGGGGTGTATGTGGAGGTGTGTGTGACCTGTGTGCATGTGCACATGGGTGTAGACCCAGGCGTGTGGGAGTGCCTGTGTGTGTTCCATTGTCCCTGCACCACCTGCTCCAGCTGCCCTCCCGAGCCCCCATCCCCACGGGCCTCTCAAAGCCCGCAGCACGTCAATGCCCCCCGCCCAGATGCATGCGCCTCGCTGCTCTGTCCATCAGTGTGTGCTTGACCAAGAGAAAACTAAGTTGTCTGGGGGGGCCCCTGTACCTGGTCCCCCCAGCCCCTGCCCACTGTGCTGTGTTATTCGCATGGGGGCTTTCTCTCCCGCCCCTTCCACTATATGCTGTTTCCCCAGGAGCCTCAGGCCCAAGGCTCTGAGAGGAGTCCCTGGCGGGGCTCCGCACCCCACCCCCCACCCGTAGGGCCCGTGTTGGTGTAGCAGTGATGGCTTCTGTGGATATTCTGTGACCTCTGTCAGTGTAACTTGACAATTTCTAAATGGAAAAGGGTTGCTGTGTTTTCTCTGTCTCTCTTTTTTAATGTCCTTTTTCTTCTCCCCACTTCCTCTCTCTCTTTCCTTTTTGGTTTTTCTAGCCGCGTGTTTGGGGCTTAAATAAAACTTGTTTCTTTTTCTTCTCCTGGATCTCCTTTCTATAGGCTGCTGTCTTCTTATTTTTCAACTTCACCCTGGAAGGTGCTGGGATGGATGGGTGGGGGGTGGAAATCCCAGGCGGCCAGCTGCCCCGCAGCTTAGCAGGCAGGGCAGGGGGAGGAAGGGCGGAAGCACCTGTGAGGCTGCTGCCCCAAGGGCCCTTTGAACCAACATCATGGAGCCGCTGGTGAGAACACCCCTAACTCTTATGGGTGCTGGCTCTCGGCTAGGCATCTCACCACCACCAGTGAGGTCACTACTGGCATTACTTACATCTGCAAGTGACAAAGCCATAGATGTTAGGTGTCTGGCTCGGAGTCATACAGCTAGTAAGATGCAGAGCTGGGATTTGAATCCAGCTCTGCCTGACCCCGAACCCAATGCTTTCCCCCCAAAACCAAGTAGGGTCTGATTACCCCCAGCAGGCCCCTGGGTTGGGTCTCAGCCTCCTGCCCTTTGGATGGGATCACCCTTCGTGGTGTCTGTCCACCCTTTCAAGAGCAGCAGCTTTCAAACTAATTTTTTTTAAACTAATGGTAAGAAATATATTTTTCATCTCAACAATTTAGACATGTACACACAGAGACATTTATTGAAACAGCACTATGTACAGTGCACTTGGGTATTTTCTGTTAAATTCTGAGCATTTTGATCACAACCCACTGAATTGATTTCATGACCTTCTAATAGGTCAAAACCCACAGTTTGAAAAATTCTTGTCTGAGGATCTACAATAGTTTCAGCCCCTATCATGTTTCATTTTTGCTTTCTGCTCCTTAGACGCCTACTGGCCCCACTTACCCTATTGTCTCCTCTGAAACTGAGAGATTTATCGTTGATTCTGGTTGGGTGGGGGCCTAAGCCCTTCCAGGTTACCACATCAGAGTCCAACCCACCCCACCATTGAGTGGGCCGGATGACCTGATGGGTTTTTCAGGTTTTCCTGGAATTCTGAGCCAATGTGCCAGCATGTTCTAAGGGTCCTTGAGGTTACTCTTCTAGGCAATCTCCTGTTTGGCTGAGGCCTGGGATATTACCGTGTTTCCTCTACTTTCTCCCCAAACACCAAACCAACCCTTTTATCCTATGAAGTAATGACAGTGTCCCAGAGCCAGTCTTCCAGGCCTCATTGGAGCCCTAGCTGAACTTTTTTCTCCTAAAGGTCAATAGCTTTTTGGGAGACAGAGGTTGAGGATCTGCTCACTGACTGCAGGGAACACGCATGCCATGGGTCACCCCCCTGCCAAGCGCCCCTTTCCTTAAGACTCTCAGACAACCAGACCTCATCCCTTATCTCCTTTTAAAAATGCCAACAGATCTTGTCTTCTCTTTCCTGTCCTATTCCCAGAAAGCTGGGAGGGTAAGCAAAAAACCCCTCATCTCCCAGAATCACTCCGTTCATTGACAGTTCAAGAGCAAGTAACAAATGGGACCATCAACTGCATGCGAGGAATCATGCCAGGCACTTCATTCATCCTTCAAACACCTATGGAATGTTTACTCCTTGCCAGGAAGTGATCATCTACTCCCTGGGACTATGGTCAGCATCTAACAGGGGAGCCTGAGACAAAACATGAGACTACAAATACCTGAGCAGAGTCCTGACACGGTGAGTAGGGCCACAGGAAACAGTTGTGGCAGTGAGTAATGGGGACCATCTCGGAGAGGGTGACTAGGCCCCTGAGGTCACATTTGAGTGGAGACCTTAAGAATAAGTGGCTACATGGGAGGTGATGACTGAGTGTCCTGAACAGAAGGCTCTGAGGTGGGAAGTTATCTGTGGATTTTAGAAAATGAATGAAACCCAAGTAGAGTGAGGGGGAAAAGAGGGCACGTCATGAGGTCAGAGTGGTGGGCAGAGGCCCCGTCATAGGAGGTCTTGCAGGATGTGGTTAGGGAGGGTGGATTTCTTCACAGAGCCGTGGAAACCAAATGGAGGCTTTTAAGTAAGAAAGCGGTGTGATCTGATGCTATTTCAGAAGTTACCGCTGGCTGTAGCGTGGAGAAGAGATGGAAGGGCGGGAGGCAGGGGTGAGCAGGGGCAGGTGCAGGACGGCTGCCTCCCTCAATGCTAACAATCTGATGGCTGAGGGAAGGGAAACAGAGTCTCAGGGATGTTGTAGCTATGAAATGATAGAGCCAGAATTCAAACTCAGGACACAACCCTCTTAATAGCCACACTTTTTTTTACTGCTTTATAATAGTCATCACTACCGTTTACTAAGTGTTTGTTTAAACCTCACAAGTGGCTGTAGGTATGATAACCTCCATTTTACTGATGGGAAAGGCTTATTGAGCAAAGCAAGGATTTGATTGACTAACATCAGACTGGCCTCAGAGTCAGATCCTAAATGATAGAAAAGGGACTACTTCACAAATGAAAATCTGGGGAAACCCTCATCTTCTCTCCCTCGCTGTCTGCACATCTCCTCTGAGTCCCCTGTGCATTTTCTTCCTCCTTGATCTCTGAGTGGCTTAAGTGATCCCAGAGCTCACAGGGTGACTGAGGACAGTCCACAGTGCTGGGGTCTTGGGCCTGCGGCCACCATGCCCATTCGTTCTGGGTCCTTTGCATTTCCATAGGAATTTTAGGATCAGCTTGTCAGTATCTGCTGATCAAAAAGATGGGATTTTTAATAGGGATTGTGTTGAAGCTGTAGATCAATTTAAGGAACCAACTACAAATTGGTTCTGGGTCTCTCTTTTCTTGATCAGCCTAGCTACTGTTTGCTTCCTTTATTTTTTTTGTTATTTTCATAGTGGTTGTTCTGGGGATTACAATTATCATCTTAATTTAAGTCCATATAGTTCAGATTAATACTAACTTAATTTTAATAGTGTACAAAAACTTTGCTTTATAGCTCTAGACCCTCCCCACTCCTTCATACCATTCTTCTCATGCATATTTCACCATTATACATTATAAGCCTGTTAACAGGTGGTTTTTTAAAAATTATTTTAAAAAAATTTTTATTTATTGGGGCACTGGCGTTTTTCCAGGACCCATCAGCTCCAAGTCAAGTACTTGTTTTCAATCCAGTTGTGGAGGGCATGGGGATTGAATTGGCAACCTTGGTGTTATGAGCACTGCGCTCTAACCACCTGAGCTAACTGGCCACCCCAACAGTTTTGTGATTATTGCTTTATGCAATTGCCTTTTAAAGACAGAATAAATAAAAACGTTTACACTGTCTTTCATAATACCCAGTTACCTTTACTGCAGTTCTTTCTTTCTTTGTGTGGACTCAAGTTATCATCTAGTATACTTTCACTTCAGCTTCCAGGACTCCCTTTAGTATTTTTTTTTTT
>NW_017731390.1:3642735-3645403 GCF_001890085.2 Hipposideros armiger | reverse complement strand
GCAGCCGCAGCGCCTCGAGGCGCGAGGGCCGCGCGCCCAAGGCCGCCACCACCGCAGCCGCCGGTCGCAACGACTCCTGGCTGCTGGACGAGGCGGAGCCGGCTGGCTCCACGACGCGGGGACCGCCCCGCCCCGCGCCCGCGCCCTCGCCATCCGGGCGGCTTCGGGCCAGGCGGCGCCGAGCCAGGGTGTCGCAGGGCATCAGGTGGTGCGAGCTGAAGGAGGGCCGCCGCGCCAGGTGCCCCCCGGGGGCCGAGCCACCCTCAGTGTCCGTCTCCACGTGGCTCAGCTCGCTGCGCTCGTCGTCCGCCTCGTCCCCCGCGCCCGTTCGCCGCCCACCGGCGCCTGAGCACACGCTGCGGTCCATGGTGGACAGCGTGGAGTAGCCCGAGACGATGGAGCGCGTGTCCGCAGCCGGCCGCTCCTCCTGCGCCGCCGGGGGGCTGAGGCGCCCGGGGGCCTCGGGGGCGGGAGCGCCCGGCAGCCGCTCCTCCGGCTGGTCCTGGGTGCCCGGCGCCTCCGCCCCGGGCTTGTGCGCCTCCTGCTCCGAGTCGTCATCTGTGCTGCTGCCCAGCCCCCGCGCCTCCCGCCGCTTCTTCCTCTTGCGGTTGACAGCCGAGATGAAGGAGATCGCCAGCATCTCCCGGGCGTACGGCTCCTTCTTGGGGGCCCACGAACCCTGGGTGGGCGACAGGTCAGTATGCAGGAGGCGCCCAGACTTGCGCCAGCACAGCCCTCTGTTCCAGCCCCAGGCCAGAGGGCCTCAGCTCCCTTCACGTTCCCACCTGGAGACCGCCCCCGACACACATACTATGGCATCCAATCTCAACAGGTCCAAGCCCAGCCCGGCACCCCGCTGGCATCATAACGGTTCCTTCTGGACTGCTGTCCCAGCTGGAGTGTCACTATCCCCCTTCTGCCCCTCTCTCAGCCCTGAGGCCTCCCCTCCTTACCCCTTTCAGTCTTAATCGAGACTCTCAGCTCTTTCCTGTGAGCTGGGGGCTGGTCTAGAAACTGCCACCCCTAACTTCATTCCATTCTCCATATCCAGCGCTAGATAAATCCTTTTAGACACAGCTCTGGTAATAAATAGTCTCTCAACGGTGAATCAGTCCTTGACAGTTTGAACCCGTTTCACATAGACTGTTCTGGGTTATGATTGATCATCAGAGCCTGGCAGGGACCTTTGTCTGACCACAGCTCCCAGGCCTCTCCCTCTCCACTCACTCCCACCTGGGACACCTGCCTTTCCATCTACTCAGCATGTACAGGCCTCTCCAGGCAACCTACCCAATTTCACTTCCCTTTCCCACAGCACCCCACCGCTATACATTTCAGCCATCCCCTCAGGGCCCTACCCTGATAATTCCCAACCCCAGATCAATCCAAACGCCAGCTCTGCTACCAAAAGTGCTAAAAGGCCCTGCACCATCCAATGAGTTGGATTGAAGCCACTCCCAAACTGTGATTTCCATCCCCCAAATGGGAAACTTCCTGCTGCTGTTCTCAAGGCTAAGCCTGGTAGGTATGTTTTAGTCCTGGCCTTCCCTGATCCCCCAGCAGAACCCATGCTGCCCATCTCTGCCTCCTCCGACTTGGTTTTTAGTCCTCCCTTTCTGGCCTCTCCTCTTGCCTTCTGGGGGGTAGGGGAAGGTTCTTCTTCATCCTCTCAAACCTTAAGAAGCGGTGTGCCCAGGGCTCTGTTTCAGCCCCCTCTTTTCTCTCTCTGTTCATGTTCCCTGGGAAATACTCTTCCTGAACATCCTTGCTCCCAAGGCCCCCTGGTCCAACACCAAACTCTATTTGAGCTCAGAACTCTCCTTCCAAATGCAAGTTCATCTCTACCAGGGTGTCTGCAGGCACTGGGAACTCACCTGTCTAGAACCACATTGTGCTCTCTACCCCTGCCCCAAACTACCTCCCTTCATGTTCCCCATCTTTAGGTGATCTCTGATTCCTCCCTCTTCCCTCCTCTCGATTCTCCTGCTGAAGTGACTCCCAAAGCCATCTCATCCCCATCATCTTCCATTCAGGCCCTCATTCTGCCTTTTCCGGACCTCTCTGCCCTCTCACCCACTCCTGATAGGACCTCCACCTTGCCTCACCCCAGTCCCTCCTCCTTAGAAGCAATCAATCCTCCTAAGGGAAAGCAGGACTCTGGTTACCTCGGGGCTCTCCAGGACCCCACCCCCACCAGGATGAAGCAAGGACACAGGGCCAGCCCTTCACAACCAGGTCCCAGTTTTCCCAGCCTCGTGCCCTCCCTGCCCTGATCCCAACCCCAACACAGCCTTCACTCTGGCCATGCTGACCTACAAACCCTTCCCTCAATAATGACTTGCACTTGAACACTGGCAGCCCTTAGTTGCCCGCCCCCCAACACCACACCATTTGCTGATGAGCTCTTACTCCTCCTACCAGGCCCAGCTCAAACATGGCACCATCTTCTGTGCAGCAACCTCCCAGCCCTCTCTGGCTGAACTGGGAAATCCCTGATCTGTTCCCATAGCCCTTTGAAAACACACCTACACCAGTTCTTCTCATATCAGAATAGCTTTGTTTCCACATTATCTATATCAAACTCTGAGCACCTTGAGAGCAAGGTCTGTGGCTGATTCGTGTTTGCATCCAGGATTCCTGGCACTGTGCCTGGCACATAATAGGTGCT
>NW_017731390.1:3632298-3636800 GCF_001890085.2 Hipposideros armiger | reverse complement strand
TGCCAAACGGGATAGAAATTAAAGTAAAAATCCCCCTCTTAAATATATTTTGTGAAATTTGAGAATCTTGAAGATAAAACTCTAAAAGTTTTCTGAAAAACAAAAACAGATTACTTACAAATGAACAAGTATCAGCTGTAACTAGAACTCTCAGCAGCAACAGACACAAAAAGACAGGAAGTAATATTTTCAATGTATTGTTGGACTACAAATGCACGAATTTCGAACCTAGAATTTTATACCCTGCTAAATTCTCATTTCAGTTTGAGTATTAAATAAAGATAGTCTAAGACATCAGAAAGTACTACACAAAGACTCTCTTATTATGAGCAAGTAAAGAAATAAACCCAGGGCTGGCAGAGTGGCATGTTGGTTAAGAGTTGGCTGGGATGCCAGCTCTGAGCAGCAAGGCCCCAGTTCGGATCCCACATGAGGGCCAGTGACGCTACGCCCTCTAAAGCTAAGATGGTGAACAACAGCTCAACCTGGAGCTGGTCTGCCGTGAGTCGCCAGCTATGGCATAGGCTGCAGCCCCTGTTGCAGTGGACTGCCGTGAGCTACCGGAGTAGCTGGCAACAGTTGTGAGCTGCCATGGGCCACCGTGAGCCACTGTGAGCAGCCCGCCGTCCAATGGCCAGCGAGCAACTGCCTCACCCAGGAACAGCGCAATGATAATACCAACATGGGCTAGTGAAGCGATGTCCTCCACAACTAGACTGAAGAACAAAAGGACAGCAACTTGTTTGTTCCCCTTCCCCAATTCCCCAATAAATTCTTTAAAAAAAAAAGAAGGAAAGAAATCCAGGTTGGAGCAATAAAATCTGAGAAATAAGGATGGACAGTAGTGTAAAAAAGTCCCCTGTTATCAAACTAAGCAATCACACACACACACACACACACACACACACACACACACTCACACACACAGTATCCATGACAATCCAAAAATCAAATTCAGAGGGAGAAACCAGTGACAGGTAAAAGGACACTAAGATACATGGATTTTAGATGTGGTAGAAGGAAGACATAGGCATTGATAAGCTTTAGAAATTGACAGTGAAAACCAAACATAAGTATAGGTTTATAATTGTATACTTAAACATATGGGTTTTTTTTCTAAATTGTATGATTTTCATATCAGGAAAATAAAAATCAATCCATCAAAGCAAGGCATGGTAGACCAAAAAAAGAAATAAAATAAAAATGTGGTAAACAACAACAAAAAAGGCATTAAAAAAACGGAAAATGACATTTAGGATAGCAGAATTAAGTTCTAACAGTACAAAAATTACAATAAAGTAAATGTGCTAAGCTCACTGAAAGTTAAAACACACACAGAATATTATAACACATTTAAGCCTATCCATATATTTAAAATAAGCATATAGAAGGTGGACTGGAAGGACACATATTAATTAGAGTGGGTACTTAGGGGGCGGGGCACAGTAGGGTCAGGAATGAACAAGGAGACTTGAGAGGTTGATTATAACCATATGCCATGAACCTCAGTTATTATTCATCATAATCAGGCATATGATTGACTCAAATAAGCAGCACAGAAGAGAAACAAGACAGAGGAGACGAGTGAGAGGACAAGAAAGAAACGCAACATCTGGAGACTCATTTTGGGCTCGGGTTCACCTCAGTCAAATTAGCTCTATGAGAGTGACCAGTTAGCTCAGTTGNGGGCTGCAGCCTGCGCAGTCACTGGCGATTCACGGCAGCCCAGCTCCAGTTCCAGCTGTTGTTCAGCATCTTAGCTGTAGAGGGCAGTGCCACTGGCCCTCATATGTGGGATCTGAACCGGGGCCCTCTGGCGTCCCAAGCCAGTTCTTAACCATCACGCCACTCAGCTGGCCCCCTTTAGTATTTTTTATAGGGCAGGTTTGCTAATGACAAATTCTGTTTTTCTTTACTGGAGATGTCTTCATTTCTCCTTTACTTTTGAAGGAAAATTGAAGGAGAGCAGGGTTTTGATCCATTCTCACCAAAGCCTACTACAGCCTAGAGAAGGTGGCCCAGTGGTTAGGAAACCCTGCCCTTACTCTGGGGCTTAGATTTATCCTGGCTCTGCCACTTACTGTGTGACTTGGATAAGTAATGTCATCTCTCTGTGCCTTAGTTTCCTCATACATAAAATGGAGATAACAATGATGTGGAGCTCAAAAGTGTTGGAGGGTTGACTTAAGATCTGTAAGGTCCTCGGGGCTGGTGTGAGTCCACAATAACACTAGCTTTCAGTTAGTTTAAAACACACAGCTAGTTTGCCAAACAAAAAGAGGTGGAGGAAAGAGGGGGAGTCAGTGAGCCATTGAGCTCTTCCCAGCTCCAGGGCCCCTCTCCAGGTTCTCTTTGATGACTGTCACCTGCGTTTCCTACAGATGGATACTAAGCTCCTCAGAGGCAGCCTGGAAGCTGGCAGGGGCAACTATAGAGCCATGACATAGGAGGCCCAGCCCATGTTGTAAGCTTACACATGCGAATAAGACAACGGGCAAAATCTATGCTGTTCTCTTGGGATGTTTTCTGTGCCTGGAGTGCCTATGATGACAGCTGGCTAGGATGGGCCCCATCAGTGGCGTAGGCCTTGCCCAAGCCTCCTGTCTTCTGGGCTGCACCTCTGGACCATTGTGAAGGTCCAGGAAGGCCTGAGAAGGCAAGTGTCTATGCACCTGTCTGGCCTCTGCAGGAAGACAGAGAGCAAGTACCTGGACACCTTCTGTGCAATGAGGGTCACCCGCCCTTCCATCTTGTTTTCTGTTCCTGTGTCATTGCTATTACCCGTCTCCCAGGATAGGACACCCACAAAACTGCCAGGAGGTAGAGCCTTGCCTCCACTCTGCCACCACCTAGTCCAGTCCTGCTGCCCTCCTTCTGCGGACCAGGGACCTCACTGTTCCCCCACCTCAGCCCCGCTCTGGCCCTCTCCTCCCTCCAGAACAAGTGAGACAGCTGACTCGTGCCTCGAGGAAGGCCATTTATTTCCAAGATAGAGACTATACTTTTAAGACAGGACTTTTCAGAAGCAGGAAATCTTAGTTGTCGCCTAGAGAGGTGTGTCAAGGACACAGAGAAAGGAGACATGCGGACGTGGGGCCGGAGGCTTAACCCAACACTGTTACAACACTTCTTTAAATGAGCAAAACATCTTTAAAAATCCTTATAAATTCTTTATAATATGTTACACATTTAGAGACAATATTTACAATAAAAGGAGGGGGGAAGGAGGAGAGAGAAATCTACAGCAAATCTTTGCATAAACCAAGAGGGCTGCTAGACATGGCAGTAGGGTTCACAGCCCCACGTGGGCTTGGGCTTCCCTGGAATGAGTGAGGGTGTGTGTGTGGGAGGCCTGGTGAGTGTGTGGGAGGCCTGGGGATGGGAGGTCTATTTACAATGTTGGGAGGAGAGGGGGCTGGGTCCCGCCCATCTTGAAGGAAGAGAGGGAGCTCAGACCTCATAAATCAGTGTGTTTCTACCCCCGCTTCTAAAGGGCAGAAGGTGGGGGTCTGTGTGCCTGAGTTGTGGAAGAAGCAGGCACAGCTGGAAGAACAAAGAGGGGGACAAAGGAGGTCTAGTAGGGGGGACCCTGGACCTTCCCCAAACTGTCTGAGGAATGGGCAGCTCCCCATAGTCAAAGCGCTTGGCAGGTGATTTAAAGGCTGGCAAAAGGTTGGTGGGGGAGTGTGCCTGGTGGTTGTCTGTCTTGCCTCTGTGGAGTGGCCCCAACCCCCTTCTCTGGCTCTGACAAGCAGCAGCGGGGAAGGATCCCTGTGTGCACCAAACACAGGGCGCCCTGATGGGGATGGGAGTGGGGAGACAAGGCAGCAGGGGTGGCAGATGTTGCTACTGGAAACACCTTTGGACAGCGACTACACACACTCGGGTACACACCATTCTCTCCCCACCCCCCTCCCCCAGCCAGGAGCAAATGGGTGTGGGCAAAGTAAAGAAGGGAAGAGCCGGCATCACCCAGTGTCTTTCCTTTTGTCTTTAGTCTGAGACTTAGGGGTTCCCTATCTACACCCCATGGCCTACAAGGCCATGGCCTGGACTGCTTAGGGAAATGCAGACACAGAAAGGCCCAGAAGGGCACACTGTCATTTATCCAGGGGACACAAACCCCCAGCAGCCTATCACCTCTCCTTACCACGGGAGCCCCTCCCTCCCATTCACACTGCCCACCCCCTAGCAATTCCGGCACACACGGTCTCAGCGCCGAATGCACTCAGGGGCAACCGAAGAGGGGGTGTAAGCTAAAGGACACGCCTGTTTTCCAAGGGGCGCTAAGTGGGCGCGGCGTGGGGAGGGGAGGGAGCTGGTTACAAACACTGATGGAGGCGGGAGGCGGCTGACCGGCGTGGAGGCTGACTCTGCAGGGCCCCCGGGGCCCCCGGCGCGGGCGGCAACGAGGCCGCTGACGACGGGGCCCGCGCCTTGGTGGACTCCAGGCTGCTGAGGCCCGAGTCCTTGTTGTCACTGTGGGCTCGAGGGGCCGCGGG
>NW_017731390.1:3623947-3628723 GCF_001890085.2 Hipposideros armiger | reverse complement strand
AGTCACGTGACACATAATGAGTACCTGCTCAGTGTCAGGCACAGTGGGCTCGCTGGGACCCAGCCAGTGCTTAGAGACCCCAGACAGAAATGAGCCCAGTTCGGCCAGTCAACATTTAACTGATTTCACTGACTACTATGGACAGTAGTAGTCAATCCATACGCGGAAGCCCTAACCTCCAATATGATAGTATTTGGAGATGGTGCCTTTGGGAGGTAATTCGGTTTAGAAGAGGTCATGAGCGTGGGGCCCTTATGGTGGCATTCGTGCTCTTGTAAGAAGAGATACCATAGAGCTCTCTGGCTCTCTCTGTGCCATATGAGGACACATGCAGAAGGCAGCCATCTACAAGCCTGGAAGACAGCTCTCACCAGAAACAGACCATGCAGACACCTTGACCTTGGATCTAGCCTTCAGAACTGTGAGAAAATAAATTTCTGTTGTTTAAACCAACCAGTCTATGGTATTTTGTGTGGCAGCTAAGACACTCCCCTCGGCCATCAAGCTCAATATCTCATAGTTGGGCAGCGTCTGCCTGGGGCAGGCATCCTCACCTGACAGGTTCCGTCTTAGAAGGCAGGTTGGAGCAGGCGACTAGCTGGCTATGAGACCTGGTTCAAAGAACCAGCTTTGGTTTTATTGATTTTCTCAATTATTTTTTATTTCATTGATTTCTGCTCTTATCTTTATTATTTCCTGCCTTCTGCTTGCTTTGAGCTCTCCAAAGACCTTAAACAGTAGATATATGGGGCATATTTGTTGTTAACCCAATTTATGGGGATAAATATTAGCCATCGTTTACAGACGAGGAAGTTGAGGATCAGAAAGAGGTTAAGCAACTTGCCCATTGCCCCAAAGCTACCAGTGGAGCCAGAACTCAAAACCAGGACTGTCTGCCTGTAACCACTTAACACACTGCCTCGCAGCCACCTAACTGGCAAGCCAGATCCTTCTACGACACCAGAAGCCTCACCCACCAAGCACAGCCAAGGCAAACAACTTCTCAGTTTATCTTGGATACTCAATGTTTCCCACCTGCCTTCCCAGTGACCATCAACTTTCCACAGGATCCAACTGCAATTCTCCCAGTTCTCTTGACCAAAAAACAAAGTGGGCTGGCTTGTGTAGGGTTAGCCTTCAGAATTGCCTTGGCACTTACCTTGGACTTGGCTGAAGTACAGGTGGTGGAATCTGTTGGTGAGAACAGAAAGAAAAATGAAAACTGGTTCAGGGCAAGAGCAGGCTGAGTCTTATGAACGTAATTCCCCTTCCTCAAAGGCTTCAGAAACCAGGGCGTTCAGAAACTTGAGCTCTCCCTGGGCCCCGGGAGTGTGATGGGCCCCTAATGTCATTCCCTATGGCATAGGGATGAGGCAGAGAAGGATGTCAATCACCACTTCCTTTTGAGGCAGGAAGTGACATCAGGCTGCCAGCCACTTGACCTTCATTTGCCCAGGGTTAAGGGCAAGGGGGGCACTTTTCTTTGGGCCCAGTTCCCCTCACCCGCCTCCAGCCCCTGTTACTCTGAAGCACTAGAGAGAAAAATGCCAAATATCAGATGCAGTCCACGAAACCACAACAGTGAGACACAGCAAATCACAGATGCTCTGGAGAAATGGAGACCACACAGTGAGTGCATAGAGAGGTGGGTGCCCTACATCCACATGCACCCCCACTTCCAGGACATGACAAGGAAGAGGACCATTTGAATGGATCCAATACAGGGGCAGACATAAAGTGGGTGGGACGCAGGAGGCAGAGTGTGCTGGTGACTAAAGCCTTCACAGGTTCCACTTCCAGACCTGAGATCAATCTGCCCTTATGGGGCAAGGCCCCAGTTTATAACTAAAGTTATGAAGGAGAGTAAAATCATTATTACCTCAATGGGACTTGGGTCCCACTCCCTTAATATCATTGGGGTGGAGAAGGAACCAGAAATGAGTCTTGGCAGTGTCCTCTCCAGGACTGGGGAGGGAGCAGGCTGATCCAAGGACCTCCGGGGGTCCGACAGGTCAGTGGGCGGGTGCGGTTAATCCATACTCTCTGGCAAGCAAGTTAGATGCCTCCTCCCCAGCCCCGCCCCGCACATGGTGAGAAGAGCAGATGGGCTCACCACACAGCGACACACATGGGGCAGGCGAGCGGCAGCGGGTGATTAGAAGAGACCCAGGCTCCTCTGCTATCCCCACCCCATGTCCTCTGGGTCCCTCCCCTAGCCGGTCTCTTGCAACTAGGGGTGCTGTGGTATGCCTCCATCAGAGACAGGAGCGGTCAAAATACTAAGGGCAGGTCCCTCACGGGGTGGGAAGAGTTAGTGGCTTCAGCCAAGACGGTACTGGGCATTCCTGTGTCTCTGGGCTGCTCTGCTATGAGGCGGCCAGATAAACAGAGATAGGACTCAGGGGCTGCGTGACCAGGGGCTCTGGTTTCAGAAGCAGAAAAAGCCAGTCCTCGAAGGTGACTGACACAGGAGCTACAGCTATAGAGAGGCTTCTGAGGGCGGCATCACTGGTGTCCGGAGAGGCTGGGTCCCACTACCTGCCAAGCCTCCCCTGCCCAGACAACCGGAAGTGGCTGAGCTCAGCACAGAGAGAAGGCTGCAGAGCGGGGGACTGCGGGAGGGCAGCCATACAGGGCCCAGACTTCCTGGCAAGGGGGACAGGAAGTGCCTCCTTCCTCCTGAGAAAGGGCTTTCATACAGGAGGGGACTGGGGTGGGGACTGTTAACAAGCGTGAGTAACTGGCATGTCAGGGTGAGGTCCTTACAGCCTGGGACATCTCTGCCTGCCCAGCTTTCTTATAATCACCCACCACTGTTAGTGACCGAGGCTGCGACGCCACACTGTACCCTTTAAATCTCCAACAGGTCCGCTGGAGGAGGGGAAGGAGAGGAGAAGAGAAGAGACAGGATCCAGGGGATGGGAGGAGTACAGGGAGAAGAGGGAGGAGAGAGAGAGGGGTACAAGAAGAAAAGGAAGAAAAATTAAAAAGAGGAACATGCCCAGAAGGACACAGCCCATAAGAAATATAAAGCTCAGGAAAGAAACCAGTGAAGGAGGGCAAACAAAGCTCCTACCCAGCCCTGGGGTGGGGGCAGCTGAGCAGATGCGGAGGTGGGCACACAGGTAAGCTGGACCTCCCCAGAGAGGGAGAAGGCCCTGCCATAGCCCCTTCTCAGTGGTGGAGGCAGAGAAGGGCCCAGCCGGGGCAGGAGCAGGGAAGCTGGGAGTCTGGCCAGGCATCAGGGACCCTCAGGAATGCAGAGCCCACCCCCACCCCTTCCCGGGCTCCTGCACTCACCTGAACCTGGGTCACCAGGCGGCACTGTCCTGCCAATGTTGGGCAGGAGGTACTCGATGTTGGGCACTGACTGAGGCTCCTTGTCATCCACAGGGGTCTGCAAACAGGAGGAGAGTCAGCCAGCATGCCCTCAGATGGCTGGGCTGCAGATCTCACAGGATGGGGTATTTTGAAGACAGGGCCCATGTCTCCCCCATCAGACTGGGGCTCACCAGGGCAGCCACTGTCTCCCTTATCAATCAGGCACTCTTGAGGGCAGGTCTTACATATCCCCAGTTAAGACTGTTTTGTAACTTTCCCAACTCCCTCATTGAACCCTGAAGGCCCAAGCTGTTCCCTCCGCTGAGGGCAGCAACTGTGTCTCCCCCATCAGACAGGACCTTCCTAAAACCTAGAGCCACCACATAAGACTGGAAGGTGGGGTCTGCCTTTGCTACTGGACTCTGTTTCCTTAGGGCAAGGCCTACATCGCCTCCCTTAGAGGGAGGGCTCATAAAGGCAAGGATTGTGTCCTCCATCAGATTGGAGGCTCCTAAGGAGAGGGTCTATGTTTCCTCCAACAGACTGTGGATGCCACGACGTCAGGGACCTGCCTCTGCTTGAGTCTTGCTGCCCCCGCCACTTGAGGACCCACCTCAGACCAGACCCTACCCCATCTGCCCTCTGCATCACTTACTCTCTCTCCCTTGTCCTCGTCATCACTGAAGAACCAGTCTGACTGCAGAGGAGACAAAAGGAAGTGATGAATCAGCATGGGAAGGGGCTAAGGGAAAACGGAGACACGGGCTCCCAACCTGCTCAGTCCAGAGAACCCACTCAAGTGCCCAATGGAGCAGGGAAGGAGGGGGCACAATGAAGCAAGGGTCCCCCCTTTTCTCAACAATCGCCAGGCTGGCCTGGTTGCTAGAGAGGTCTCAGAGGGAAGTTGATCGATCGATCCTGGAACCCAACTCCACAGACTATGAGAAACCCTTGGGGACAGAAAAGGTTGGACCCCAGTGTGGGAGGGAAATGCAGCCTGGAGTGAGAGAGGGTCTGAGTAGAGATGGATGACCCACTCAGGGAGAGCATCTCTCTGCCTGTTTTTCACTAAACACTGTCCAGCACATATCACTATGGCAGGCTCCCTACTGCAAGCTAGAAGCAGGGAGCGCAGCAGCGCCATCTAGTGTCAGCTGGGTCCACTGCAAGGGAGAAGGCTTGCCAGAGCTGTTAGAGCTAAGTGTATAGTGGTAGGCTCAACTCTTACAACTGGGGTGGCACCCCCCCCAACCCCCCACCCCCGGCTTCCAGCCAGAAGAGGGAAATGCCTGGAAGGAGGTGTTAGGAGGTTCCCTGAAGGGCAGGCAGGCAAGGAGTTTCTCATAAATGCCAAACGGGATAGAAATTAAAGTAAAAATCCCACTCTTAAATATATTTTGTGAAATTTGAGAATCTTGAAGATAAAACTCTAAAAGTTTTCTGAAAAACAAAAAC
>NW_017731390.1:3619662-3621562 GCF_001890085.2 Hipposideros armiger | reverse complement strand
ACAAGAAATAACAGGTGTTGGTGAGGATGTGGAGAAAAGGGAACATCTGTGCACTGTTGGAGGGAATGTAAAATGGTGCAGGCACTATGGAAAACAGTATGGAGGTTCTTCAAAAAATTAAAAATAGAACTACTATACAATCCAGCAAATCTACTTTTAGGTATTTATCCAAAGAAAATGAAAACACTAACTCGAAAAGATATATGTACCCCCACGTTCAATACAGCATTATTTACATTAGTCAAGACATGGAAACAACCTAAGTGTCTATCCATGGATAAATGGATAAATAAAATGTGACACACACACACACACACACACACACACACACAGGAATATTATTCAGCCATAAAAAATAAGAAAATCTTGCCATTTGTGACTACATAGATGGATCTTGAGGGCATTATTCTAAATAAAATAAGTCAGAGAGAGAAAGACAAATACCATATAATCTCACTTATATGTGGAATCTAAAAATTAATAAATCTGAGCTCCTAGATACAGAGACCAGATTGGTGGTTGCCAGAGGCAGGGAGGAGGTGGTGGTGGTGGTGGGAGAGGGGGGGGGTGACATGGGTAAAGGTGGTCAAAAGTACACCCAGTTATAAATAAGCCATGGGGAATGTAATACACTGTATGGTGACTATAGTTAATAATACTGTATTGTATATTTGAAAGTTGCTGAGAGTAGATCTTAAAAGTTCTCATCACAAGAAAAGGAATGTAACTATGGATGGTGACAGATATTAACTAGACTGTGCTGATCATTTCACAATATGTACAAATAGCGAACCATTATGTTGTACACCAGAAGCTAATATAATGTTATATGTCTATTAAATCTCAATTATTAAAAAAATAATGAAAGATGTAAAACATTTAGTACAACACATTGTTAATATATAATAAGTGTCAGCTATTATTATTAAAAAGTGAGGTTACCCAGACACAAGCTGACCAAAGGGGGCACTAAAAAGCCAGCCTTTAATTCGGGTGTGAGGGGTACCCCAAAACGCTCTGGGAACCCGGAAGTCTACAGGAAGCTTCCAGGTGGCTCACGTTTCTCTGGAAAAATTCACAGTAGCTTTTTTAGAATTCACCCTGCTTGTGCCCATTCAGTTCCCTCTGCCTAGAATGCTCTTTCTCCCTTCTCTGCCTAGCTAAATTCCTCAGGGTCTTTTAAGACAGTTCAAGGACTTCAGACTGGGCTCAAGAACCCAGGACTGGGCTGGGTCCTTCTGTGGGGCTTCCCTGGGCATAGCTCAGAGCATGAAGAAGTGAGGCCTTCAGTGGGCAGGTTCCTTCAGAGCAGGGCCTGAGTTCCAGACATCTCTGTGTTCCCTGCGTGTCTCTGGCATGGAATAATGACAATGACGGTGATGACTGCTAACTCTTACACAACACTTACTAACTGCCAGGCACCATTCTGTGCTTTACAGATATTAATTCATGTAACCCTCACGATAACCCTGAGAAGTAAGTACTATTATTATCTCCTCTTTACAGATGAGGAAGAAACTGAGGCACAAAGACAGTAAGTAACTTGTCCAAGTCCACATAGCATATAAGGAGCAGAGCCAGGGTTCAACCTCAGGCAGGCTGGCTTCAACAGCCAGTGCCCTCAACTGATACACCAGGGGTTCTTAACGGGGCTGATTTTGTCCCCCTTAGAGGGCATCTGGCAATGTCTGGAAACATTTTCAATTGTCACAACTGGAAGGATGCTCCTGGCATGTAGCCAGAGATGCTGCTAAACTGTAACACACAGGGTGCACCCCACGATGAAGAGTGGTCGGGCCCCGAAGGTCGCTAGTACCAAGGTTGAGAAATGCCAGTGTCCACATACTAGGTATCAGTATGTCGCTGAGTGGATAAATGAACTCATAAAAAGACTTCAATA